>NW_013818870.1:0-468 GCF_000517525.1 Limulus polyphemus
GGCAAACAGTTATACAGAGAAAGTTATGGGAAGTTGTGCTGCATCAATCCCATGATAGTTTAACAGGAGGACATCTTGGAGTTAGGAAGGCATTGAGTCACCTACAGCAGAGATTTTACTGGATAGATATGAGGCAAGATGTGGAAGAATGGTGCAGGACCTGCAGTACATATTGTGCTAATAAGGGACCCAAGCATAAGGGACGTGCTCCAATGAAGTTATATCAAGTTGGAGCACCAATGGAAAAAGTAGCCATTGACATTGCTGGTCCTTTGCCCCAAACTCGTGCTGGAAACAAGTACATGCCTCTTCATTAGTATATAAGCCTGGCAGAGAAAGCTAGGAGAGATAAACGAAGAGAGAGCAGTAGTCACCTTGAGTTCCGTGTAATTTATGATTCTGTTAGTTTTGAGCTAGTGAGCTTTAAAGTATGTGTTATGCACTCACTGAGAGCGAAGTTATCGAGAT
>NW_013818871.1:0-467 GCF_000517525.1 Limulus polyphemus
GGAACCCAAAACCAGTCAGAAGTCTACATGGCCAGGTTCAGGACGAGAGTCCGTGCTAAAGGGGAGAGCCTGCAAGAACTGGCACAGGACTTGGAGAGCATGGCACACAATGCCTACCCAACTGCACCACCCGATCTCCTCAAGTTGTTGCTGAGGGATCATTTCGTAGATGCCTTGGACAGTCCACAACTTAAGATACAAGTGAAGCCAGCACACCCCTCTACCATGCAGGATGCAATGGCCAGAGCTCTCGAATTTGAATCCTACGTTAAGTCCAGCACAGAGGTACCGAGGTTGGAACAGTAATCTGGATTTAAGGCCAGAAAAGGTCAGGTTTCAGAGAAGTTTGAGGGACTTTGCTGGCACTGTAATAAACCTGGGCACAAGAGAGCTCAATGCTGGAAAGTTCAACACAGGGGAGTGTCACAGCAGGAAAGGCTGGTATTCAGAAAAAGTTGTTGGAACTG
>NW_013818872.1:0-468 GCF_000517525.1 Limulus polyphemus
TTGTAGAAGTTACCGGCATGTAACTACTAGTTACACCCGACCCAGTTTATAGAAGTTACCGGTAACTACTAGCTACGCCCGACCCAGTCTGTAGAAATTACCGGCATGCAACAAATAGCTAGCCCAACCCAGTTTGTAGAAGTTACCGGCATGCAACTACTAGCTATGCCCGACCCAGTCTGTAGAAGTTACCGGCATACAACTACTAGCAACGCCCGACCCAGTTTGTAGAAGTAACCGGCATGCAACGACTAGCTACACCCGACCCAGTCTATAGAAGTTACCGGCATGTAACTACTAGCTACGCCCGACCCAGTCTGTAGAAGTTACCGGCATACAACTACTAGCTACGCCCGATCCAGTCTATAGAAGTTACCGTCATGTAACTACTAATTACACCCTACCCAGTTTATAGAAGTTACCGGTAACTACTAGCTACGCCCGACCCAGTCTGTAAAAATTACCGGC
>NW_013818873.1:0-468 GCF_000517525.1 Limulus polyphemus
GTTTGTTGCTAACTTGTTGCCAATATCAAAAGTTTGTTGCTAACTTGTTGCCAATATCAAAAATTTGTTGCTAACTTGTTGCCAATATCAAGTTTGTTGCTAACTTGTTGTCAATATCAAAAGTTTCTTGCTAACTTGTTGTAAATATCAAAGTTTCTTGCTAACTTGTTGTAAATATCAAAGTTTCTTGCTAACTTGTTGCCAATATCAAAAGTTTCTTGCTAACTTGTTGTAAATATCAAAAGTTTCTTGCTAACTTGTTGCCAATATCAAAAGTTTCTTGCTAACTTGTTGCCAATATCAAAAGTTTGTTGCTAACTTGTTGTAAATATCAAAAGTTTCTTGCTAACTTGTTGCCAATATCAAAAGTTTCTTGCTAACTTGTTGTCAATATCTAAATGTTGTTGCTAACTTGTTGCCAATATCTAAAATTTGTTGCTAACTTGTTGCCAATATCTAAAGTTTGTT
>NW_013818874.1:0-465 GCF_000517525.1 Limulus polyphemus
GTATCTAAACCTGGTTTCTAGCGTTGTAAGTCCGCAGACATACGCTGTGCCACTGGGGGAGCGGGAAATAATGATTATGGAAAAGTCGTGTTAATTTGTTTGTTTGTTTTTAATTATGCACAAAGCTACACAAGGGCTAGCTGTGCTCTGCCCACCACGGGTATCGAAACCCGGTTTCTAGCGTTGTAAGTCCGCAGACATACCGCTGTGCCACTGGGGGGCAAGTCGTGTTAAATTTATAATGTGTCGTTTGATCTTCTCCTATTTTTGTATTTTATTTTTAGTTGATGATTCCTTTATTTGTTTTAAGCATGAAACTAGGCTATTAATTTTGTGTCCACCGCAGGAATCAAATCCCGAATTTTAGAGTTATAAGCTCTGAGACTTATCGCTGAGCCACCGGGGGCCTTTATTTAAAAAAAAATGTGCTAAATATTAAAATCACAGTATTTATTGTCGAGATTT
>NW_013818875.1:0-468 GCF_000517525.1 Limulus polyphemus
CCTCCTCTCAAGGAATTATGAAGACCTACATACAGTTCACTAGTATTGTAATCATTTGTGTATAGTAGAACAGATACTTAGAATTTATTAAAGTATTATAATACAAATGTATATACACATTATTGCTGTACTTTTAATTGGCTTTTGTTCTATATTTTAATTGTTTAAGCATGTTTTTATTTTGTGTTTCTTAACAGTATTTGAGGCCTATATATGAAACAATATGATTATTGTAGTAATTTGCATATAATGCCTGCTTGTTACTGTACTAGGAGATGATTATTTTGTGAATGCCTGATTATTGTAGTAATTTGCATATAATGCCTGCTTGTTACTGTACTAGGAGATGATTATTTTGTGAATGCCTGATTATTGTAGTAATTTACATATAATGCCTGCTTGTTAATGTACTAGGAGATGATTATTTTGTGAATGCCTGATTATTGTAGTAATTTGCATATTGTTGCG
>NW_013818876.1:0-462 GCF_000517525.1 Limulus polyphemus
TGAAGAAAGGACATACACTTCCAGAATATTTGACTGACCTCTATAAGAAGAGCATAGTCCATTTGTCATCACCACAGGCTCTTCAGGTAAAAGAACTTTTGGCAAATTATGCTGACGTCTTTTCGAAAGGAGATCATGACCTCGGATGCACGAACCTGGTAGAACACAGAATAAACACATGCAAACACCGTCCAATAAAGATCCCTCCAAGGAGAATAGCTCCAGCAAAGCGACAAGAGATAGAGAAGGTCATGGATGGTCTAATCAAGGAAGGGATAATTGAAAAATCAGATAGTCCCTGGTCAGCTCCTGTCGTATTAGTCCAGAAGAAGGATGGGACTCAACGTTGCTGTGTGGACTTCAGGGCTCTTAACAGCATAACCGAAAAAGACTCATACCCACTGCCAAGAAGTGATGATACTCTTGATGCCCTAAGTGGAGCCAGGTGGTTTTCAACTCTGG
>NW_013818877.1:0-468 GCF_000517525.1 Limulus polyphemus
AATCCTACGTTAAGTCCAGCACAGAGGTACAGTCATCTGGATTCAAGGCCAGAAAAGGTCAGCTTTCAGAGAAGTTTGAGGGACTTTGCTGGCACTGTAACAAACCTGGGCACAAGAGACCTCAATGTTGGCAACTTCAACACAGGAAAGATGCCACAGAAGGAAAGGCTGGTATCCAGAATGATTGTTGGAACTGTGGAAAGCACGGACATTTGAGGAGCCAGTGTAGGAAGAATATTACCAACAAGTCGGCCTCAAGGAGACCAGTAGTAGTTGGTGTTGAGCGACGCCCACCAACCCCCATCATGGAAGTCCCAACAGCTAAGTATAAAATGCAAAGCACACACAGCGTCTATGTGACAGGAAAGCTAGATGGCCAAATGTGCAACTTTGTCATAGACTCTGTGTCTCAGCAAACCCTTGTGAGCATCAAGGTGTTAGATCACGAAGGAGTACCAGAAGCTTTAT
>NW_013818878.1:0-807 GCF_000517525.1 Limulus polyphemus
TAAAGGAAGATATTATTTCAGAGTTTAAGTGTTGCCTGGGTACTCTGACATTCCAATGAGTCTTAAATTACTTAAAAGTTGAGGTGAGTCTTTAAACTAATTAGACTAATTTAACTGTAAGTTATCTATGTTGGTATCAATATTTGATATAAGCTACTAATGAAATAAAAACGACGATAAATGTGTGATTCGTTTTTTCAACATTGAGTTGTGATTTAATGTGAATCGTTTAACAACAGTGAATCGATTTATGAACATGAGACGTGATTTATGTGAATTGTTTTATCAACATTGAGTTGTGATTTATGTGAATTGTTTTATCAACATTGAGTTGTGATTTATATGAATTGTTTTATCAACATTGAGTTGTGATTTATGTGAATCGTTTTATCAACATTGAGTTGTGATTTATATGAATTGTTTTATCAACATTGAGTTGTGATTTATATGAATTGTTTTATCAACATTGAGTTGTGATTTATGTGAATTCGTTTTATCAACATTGAGTTGTGATTTATGTGAATTGTTTTATCAACATGAGTTGTGATTTATGTGAATTGTTTTATTAACATGAGACGTGATTTAATGTGCATCGTTTTATCAACATTGAGTTGTGATTTATGTGAATTGTTTTATCAACATTGAGTTGTGATTTAATGTGAATTGTTTTATCAACAATGAGTTGTGATTTATGTGAATTGTTTATCAACATTGAGTTGTGATTTATATGAATTGTTTTATCAACAATGAATTGTGATTTAATGTGAATTATTTTATCAACATTGAGTTGTGATTTAATGTGAATCG
>NW_013818879.1:0-663 GCF_000517525.1 Limulus polyphemus
TTGGTGTCACATCGACAGCTTTCAATGCTTACATAACAATAAATTTATAGACTTCATTCCTGTGGTGGCCACAGCACAAATAGCCCATGTGCAACTTTGTGCTTAAGCAAACAACGCATATTAATGATAGTTCAGTAAAGGTTTTTTAAAGTTAAACTTCAAAACTACAATATATATATGTTACTTATTTCCTTTCGTTTTATGAAGTATATAAAACAATCATATCTGTAGCTACACTGGCCTTACTGAAAGATGCGTTTCAACACTGGATATAAAACGCAAAAAAGAATACATGTGTTGAAGTGTTATCTGTCCACAAGATGATAAGGTTAAACTTCAAGGAATTTGTGTAAAAATAATGAAACAATTTCAAACTCTCAACGTTTTTAACTTACACAATTAGAATATACATTCTCAGACTGTTTAACAGTCTCAAAACAACCACTCTACATGTTTCCACGTGTATCACGTCATCCTCAGGAGTGTTAAGTCTAAAAAACAACCATTTATACCAAGGTTGATATTAGTCATGTGACTATTACATAAATAAACGGGTAACCTTCTTTAGGGTTTAAGGTCAAAAAATACACCGATGGCGCTAACCCTTCATCCTTATTCAAAGTTTGGCCATTGAAATAATTAAACACAATAACAAATAGATTC
>NW_013818880.1:0-600 GCF_000517525.1 Limulus polyphemus
AGTTTTCGATTTCAGAACCTGTGAGCTGGTGAAAATATTCCCTGCATTTTAAACTTTGTGTGTGCATTCCGAGAGTGACAGCCAATCTTTTAATGTAGATGGTAAGATAGTACTGATTGGTTGCCTTCCCTTTAGTTAGTAGTTCGAAATGAGGGATAATGGCAAATAGCATTAATAGCTTTGCCATAAATACAAAATACAATACATATTATTTTTTAATTAGGGATTTGATAAGAGTAAAGTCACCTAACTCGTCGCTTGTCTTATCTTCGGTATACCGTGGATAGAATATTAGACACAATCTTTCGTCTTGAATGTGGTATTCTCAAAGAACCGATTTCTGTACCAGTATCAGAATACACCCGCTTTATAACGGAAAGATAGAGCAGGGTAATCTGAATCTGTAATATCAAATGAGTTTTAAGTAACGTGAGAAATAAAAAGATTGGACGCATATGATGGACAATATTTATTACAGACACACACAAAAAACAACGGTGTGCATGCAGTGGACGACTGTCTCTACTGTCTCTCGCGATAAATCTCTGCAGAACCGGTCATGATAAAAACCAAATAATACCTAAAGAAATAAATCTCCCT
>NW_013818881.1:0-468 GCF_000517525.1 Limulus polyphemus
ATGCTTCACGAACTCTCCGATGATAATCGTTTCGAACGTGTGAATGTTGCTTCGTCTCTTCTGGTGCGTAATGCGCGTGAACCATTTTTGGACAGAATTGTCACCGGTGATGAAAAATGGATTCTCTGTGCGAATATTGAACGCCGAAAACAATGGCTCCCAAAACCTGGATTCCATCCGCAGAAAGTGATGCTTTACATTTGGTGGGACATCAAAGGAGTAATTCATTTCGAACTCCTCGATCCACAGCGAACTGTCAATTCAGAGATCTAAAGTCAGCAACTGGAACGTTTAAATCAAACTCTTCGTCAGAAACGCCCTTCACTCGTCAATTGGAAAGGTGTTCTTCACCACGACAATGCAGGTCCACATGTGGCACGTTTGACACACAAGATTATAGAGTTGGGTTGGGAAGTTCTCCCCTCACCCACCATATTCTCCAGATATGGCACCACCAGATTACCATCT
>NW_013818882.1:0-717 GCF_000517525.1 Limulus polyphemus
AAGAAAAATCTTGTTTACACATATGTTGCTTAAACATGAATATAAATAAAGTAACAGTACTGAAAAATGTGGTAATAGGCAAGGCTAACTAAATAAAGAAGATTGCAACTATAAATAATGAAATAAAACAAAGCCATTGGGATAACAAACCATATTGCAGGTGTAATAGGGCAAATAAGGCAAACTGATGAAATTAATAGAATTATTGTACTAGTATACAGAACAGCTGTGTTAAGACCTTTCTGAATCTTGGAATAGTAATTGACATAGGGCTCCTTGTACTTGTCATGGTTCTCAAAGGTGAGGGAGTGGATTAACATATAATTACCCAAACATAAACTGCATCAAATTATTTTAAGTGCCCTATCTAAGTGTTGTCATGCTGTGTTGTAGCCTACAGAGTGCACAATCCTTCTTCCGATTCATGGCATGCACACGTTTTACTGACGTTACGACAGTACCAATTGCAACGTTAAGCGTTCCTTGTGTGACTTATTTGTAGTGTATGCTGAATGACTGACAGACAACACATTGTATAGTGGTGCGAGTGGTTAATACAGGTGGCTTCCTTTCGGGAAAATTATTCATTGTATGGAAAAAATCTCATAGTACCTTATGAATAGAACGATATCTTCTTTTCACTTTATCCCTTCACCATATGGGTGTGATAACACAACTATTACCAGTGAATCAATAGAGTTTGAGTCTAATTATCAG
>NW_013818883.1:0-468 GCF_000517525.1 Limulus polyphemus
TTTTGGTCTTAGTGTTATTGACTTTCAAATAAAGAAACAAAGATAAAACCAAACTAACTAACATTAGGTGTAAGGTGAGACCATTTCTTTTTATATTTAGATTAAGATGGCCCGCTCCTGGTTCAGAAAAAAAAAATCTATCTATTTGTAAGTCAAAGACATCATTGGTAACTTAATGGATTTTGAGATGCTGTAACATTTGGAATTTCATGCAATGAATTTCATTATAAATTAACATTGGCCAATGAGTTAAAGAATTTTGTGTTTCTAATTTAGATTGAGTTGAAATTAAGATAAACTGATAAATACATTGAAACATAATAATTCTGTCTGAACAATAAAATACTGTAACCTGGTTACAGGTTCGTAATAATGCAAGTAACTTTTCGTAACCCTTCAGTACAGTAGTTGGTGCTGGTGATACAGGTTCCTTGTAATCTATGTAACCTTCTATTCCATTCAGTATAG
>NW_013818884.1:0-468 GCF_000517525.1 Limulus polyphemus
GAATCAGCTTTGTCCATGAATGCTGCAAGTTGTTTGGCATACGAAAGATCAGAACAACGCCACCTCACCCACAGTCTGATGGGATGGTAGAAAAGTACAACTGGACACTGGGACAGGAATTGGCAAAGTTTTGTAATAGCCGTCAAGATGACTGGGATGTCTTTCTTCCTCCACTGTTGATGGCCTATAGGACAGCAGAGCATGAAACCACTGGATACACTCCAGCAAAGTTGATGTTTGGTCGGGAACTTCGGTTGCCAGTGGATCTGTTAACAGGACGCCCACCTTATGAAGAGTTGCCTGAAAATGTGTCAGAATTCGTGAATGTGTTATTGGAAAGGATGGATAATATTCACCATCAAGTGCATTCAAACTTGAAAACGTCTGCTGATTCGATAAAGCTATCTTATGATAAGAGATCTACTGAAGTCAGCCTTGAACCAGGAGACAAAGTGTAGTTGTATAATC
>NW_013818885.1:0-579 GCF_000517525.1 Limulus polyphemus
TTGAAAAAGAAAACAATAAAGAAACTGTTCTCTGTCCTGTTGAAAGCTACAATAATAATAAACAAGAGGATTCTACTTTGTCAGAAACAAATCCACAGAATAGTGTTGCTAAGCTAAAAGAGGATGACCTAATAAATATTTTAACACACAGGGATATTGGATTTATGAAGTCTGATACAACAGGCTCAGCAGTTGTAACAGATCCACATCGCACACAGATTGTTAAAGTTGGAGCACATGAATTTCAACATAAAGAAGGTCCATTTGATGCCAAAGATGGGCGTTCTATGACTGCATTTTGGTTCAAATGACGCCTTCTAAATGAACAATCGTTCCTGGTTGGTGTATTCACCTCTACATAAAGCAGCATACTGCTTTTGTTGTCTTCTTTTTTCATCTACATGTATGACATCAGAGAGTCGGTCTGCTTTCAAAACACAGGGTGGATTCTTTAAGTGGATAAAAATTGGAAAAGTTAAATGCCCATGAAAATAGTGACAGTCATCGTAAGTCAGTTGCTGCTTGGAAAGAAACAGAGCGCCGAATTCGTCTTCAAAGTGGCATTGATGAAGAGCTGCA
>NW_013818886.1:0-468 GCF_000517525.1 Limulus polyphemus
ATGTCCACTTATGGAGAATACATTTTAAGCTAGATATGTGCATGTGCGAACAGATGAATGTTACATATTTTTCAACAGTTTAACAACCACCACACTGAACTTATTCAAAATAAATAACAAATGTACAACGAAGAATAAACACATATACTAGTATGCAACTACAACAAACAAAATGTAAAGTTGTACTCAAAGGACCATCTTGAAGGCAAAGATTGTATCATCACAGATTTAATGACTAGCTTCTATCACTGTCACAGTGTAATGTAACAAAAGACGAGCAGCAACAAAGCAATCTCATCAGAATGAAATATTATTTTTTCCAAGATAATACAACACAGATTAATGCAGTATAAACAGATGCAGTATCATGCTTATATTGTTAGGTGTACACTGAGTGGTCACAAGTAAATAGACACCTAATTTTTCGTCATTTAACTGATTTATGCTAACTAATTTGTGTTCACAGGG
>NW_013818887.1:0-468 GCF_000517525.1 Limulus polyphemus
GTTTGTCCTTTATGCCCATGAGCTCAATAGTTTACCCACACTGGTCCCCACAACCTTGCATAATATCCTGTCACACCACAGAGCTTCTGTATGGCTTCTGGTACTCCTTTGTGATCTAGCACCCTGATGCTCACAAGGGTTTGCTGAGATGCAGAATCTTTGACAAAGTTGCACTTTTGGCCATCAAGCTTCCCTGTTACGTAGACACTATGTGTTCTTGCCATTTTACACCAAGCTGTTGGGACTTTTACGATGGGGGGTGGTGGGCGTCCCTCAACATCAACCACTACTGGTTTCCTGAAGCTGACTTATTGGTAGTATTCTTCTTACACTGGTTCCTCATATTTCCTTTCTCTCCACAGTTCCAACAACCTTTCTGAGTAGCAGCCTTTCCTGCTGTGGCATCTTCCCTATGTTGAAGTTTCCAGCATTGAGCTCTATTGTGCCCAGGCTTATTACAGTGCCAGC
>NW_013818888.1:0-468 GCF_000517525.1 Limulus polyphemus
CTCCACTACATGATTTGACCAAAGAAGATCACTAGTTTGAATGGACAGTTTCTCGCCAGCATGCTTTCAATACATTGAAGGAAAAATTGGCCTCGGCTGCACTTTTAAAGCTTCCAAATCCCTCACTGCCGTACATACTGGATTTTGATGCTAGTAATGTCAGAATTGGAGAAGTGTTGTCTCAGAAAGTGGGCGAAAACGAACATGTGTTGGCCTACTTCAGTAAATTCCTGAGTCGAACTACTGAGAGGAACTACTGTGTAACACGGAGGGAACTCCTTGTTATAGTAAAGAGTCTGATATATTTCCATCCTTACCTCTATGGTGCAAGGTTTACCATTAGGACAGACCATGCTGCGTTACGCTGGTTAAGATCATTAAAGAACCCAGGGGGACAACTGGCACATTGGATTGGAAAGATAGACCAGTATAATTGTGATATTGAATACAGAGAAGGAAAATCTCATG
>NW_013818889.1:0-466 GCF_000517525.1 Limulus polyphemus
CACTGTCAAAAAATTGAGCGAATATTAATTCGTCTGAGAACAATACGGTCTTCCAAAAGTCCAGAGGCTTGGTCATCATATCACTTGCCCACTTCTTTCGTCTGACTATGTTGGCAGGTCTTAATAAGGGCTTCCGTCTAGCTGTTCTGCAACGATAACCCAATCTGTGGAGAATCCGTTGAACAGATTTCGGGCTCATACCACGAACTTTGGCCACTTCTGTAGTCGTTAATCTGGGATCCATTTCGATGCTCCTCTTGACAGCCCTTTTTGTCCTCTCCGATGGACCAGGACGATCCGGACGCTGCTCAGTTGTTTCCTTGCCGTGTTTCCTGAACTGCACGATGATCCTGTTGACTGTCGAAAGCGGGATTCCCAAATTCTGTGAAATTTGCTGCTGACTTATTCCACCATCTGCTTGACCAACTATCCTTCCTCTAACAAAATCTGACAATTCGAGAGAACC
>NW_013818890.1:0-468 GCF_000517525.1 Limulus polyphemus
TTATAAAATAGAAATATAGATAACAATTATACTGTTAAAGCATTTAAATCACTTGGTTCTTGATCAGATAAGGCTTAACTCGACAATTATAGAATAGAAATATAGATAATTGATACTGTGTAAAACATTTGAATCACTTGGTTCTTGATCAGATAAGGCTTAACTAGACAATTATGGAACAGAAATATAGCTAATTGATACTGTGTGTTACCAAAACACACTGGCTTTTCTATATATTAAAAGTTGTTAATCTAACTGAATTTTTACCAATAAGTATTATATGAATATCCCACGAATTCATTTCATGAATGATTTTAATTTTGATTGGCTGACAAAGGAATTAATGACGCTTGACTGCACTTTTCTGCCTGTTTGTTGGTCAAGTTTAAATTCGCAAAATTTATTTATTTCAGTTAAGTATGAAATGTGAGGTTAGGGTATAATATAGGGTGGGGGTGGTAGTACTTA
>NW_013818891.1:0-558 GCF_000517525.1 Limulus polyphemus
TGCTAAAGATGAGTATGGTGATTATAAATTTGGTAACTATAGTTACACCTAGGTGTTCATGTAGTAATTGTACCAAGTAAGGCTAAAGATGGGTATGTTGGATATATATTCGGTAACTATAGTAACACCTAGGTATTTATGGATTAGTTGTACAGAGTAAGGCTAAAATGAGTATGGTGGTTATAAATTCTGTAACTAGAGTTACACCTAGGTGTTGATGGAGTAGTTGTACCAAGTAAGGCTAAAGATGAGTATGGTGGTTAAAATAGGGAAACTAGAGTTACACCTAGGTGTTCATGGAGTAGTTTTACCAAGTAAGGCTGAAGATTATTATGGTGGTTATAAATTCTGTAACTAGAGTTACACTTAGGTGTTCGTGGAGTTGTTGTACAAAGTAAGGCTAAAGATGAGTATGGTGGTTATAAATTCTGTAACTAGAGTTACACTTAGGTGTTCGTGGAGTTGTTGTACCAAGTAAGGTTAAAGATGAATATGGTGGTTATAAATTCTGTAACTAGAGTTACATCTAAATGTTCATGGAGTAGTTGTACCAAGTAA
>NW_013818892.1:0-468 GCF_000517525.1 Limulus polyphemus
ACTGTTGTTTAATGTTCGTCTATGACACTGGTATGTTACTACCTGTTTTAATGTCGTTAATATCTAATGTTGTTTAATGTTGGCCTTTGACATTGGAATGTTACTACGTGTTTAAAAGTCGTTAATATCTACTGTTGTTTAATGTTGGTCTTTGACATTGGTATGTTACTACCTGTTTAAATGTCGTTAATATCTACTGTTGTTTAATGTTGGTCTTTGACACTTTTATGTTACTACCTCTTTAAATGTCGTTAATATTTACTGTTGTTTGATGTTGGTCTTTGACATTGCTATGTTACTACCTGTTTAAATGTTGTTAATATCTACTGTTGTTTAATGTTGGTCGTTGACAATGGTATGTTACTACTAGTTTAAATGTCGTTAATATCTACTGTTGTTTAATGTTGGTCTTTGACATTGGTATGTTACTGACTGTTTAAATGTCGTTAATATCTACTGTTGTTTAAT
>NW_013818893.1:0-468 GCF_000517525.1 Limulus polyphemus
AGATAATAAGACGCAAGATTTAAAAATACTGTGTACTGTCAATAAGAAGACACAAGATTAAACAATACTGTGTACTATCAATAAGAAGACACAAGATTTAACAATACGGTGTACTGTTAATAAGAAGACACAAAATTTAACGATACTGTGTACTATCACTAATAAGCCACAAGATTTAACGATATTATGTATCATCACTAAGAACACAAAAGATTTAACAATACTGTGTACTGTCGATAAGATGACGCAAGACGTAACAATACTGTTTACTGTCGATAAGAAGAAACAAGTTTTAACAATACTGTGTACTATCAGTAAGAAGACACAAGATTTAACGATACTGTGTACTGTCAATAAGAAGACGCAATATTTATCAATATTGTGTACTGTCAATAAGAAAACACAAGATTTAAGAATACTGGGTACTATCAATAACAAGACACAAGATTTAACGATACTGTGTACTCT
>NW_013818894.1:0-465 GCF_000517525.1 Limulus polyphemus
GTCCCAGCATTTACTAGATATATGTTAGTCTTGTATATATAAGACGGTTACAACGTGACGGGGCAATGAGTAATTGAACTGCAGTCAGAGAATGTGTAATTGAACTGAGATGTTCTTTGAGAATTATAGCGTTTGTTATAGAGCGACTGTTGAAATTAAGTGTATCGGTAAAGTTGTATTCGGAAAGAATAAATCAGTTTTATTCAAGAAAGGACTTGTGTCGCTAAACTTTCGTTGGAACGAATTTACAGAAAATTAATTAACTAACGACTGGAGGCGTAACAGTATTCTATATGGCATTTTTGTTTGTGTGTGTGTGTTGTCATCAAAATCATTAAAAAATAACAGACAAAATAAATAAATTGTGGGTTGATAGGTGTGTGTGATCACTGTTGAAATTTAACAGTATTAGATGGAAATATATGTTTATTGACAATGACAGCACAAAAAATATACTGTTGCGTC
>NW_013818895.1:0-636 GCF_000517525.1 Limulus polyphemus
TAACCCCCATCCTCTTCTGTATCGTTATTGGGTACAACAACTCCACGAATACCTAGGTGTAACTCTAGTTATAGAATTTATAACCACCATACTCATATTTAGCCTTACTTGACAAAACTACTCCATGAACACCTAGATGTAAATATAGTTACCGAATTTGTAACCAACATACTCGTCTTTAGCATTATTTGGTACAACAACTCCAGGAACACCTAGGTGTAACTCTAATTACCGAATTTATAACCACCATACTCATCTTTAGCGTTACTTCGTACAACTACTACATAAACACCTAGGTATAACTCTACTTACCGATTTTATACTCACCATACTCATCTTTAGCCTTACTTGGTACAACTACTCCATGAACACTAAGGTGTAACTCTAGTTACAGAATTTATAACCTCCATACTCATCTTTAGCGTTATTTGGTACAGCAACTCCACGAACACCTAGGTGTAACTCTAGATTCGTGGAGTAGTTGTATCAAGTAAGGCTAAAGATCAATATGGTGGTTATAAATCCGGTAACTAGAGTTACACCTAGGTATTCGTGGAGTTGTTGTACCAAATAACGCTACAGATGAGTATGGTGGTTACAAATTTGGTATAAAATACCATACTCATCTTTAGCGTT
>NW_013818896.1:0-468 GCF_000517525.1 Limulus polyphemus
CCTGGACTTCATCTGCAGAAAGTGATGCTTTGCATTTGGTGGGACATCAAAGGAGTAATTCATTTCGAACTCCTCAATCCACAGCGAACTATCAAGGCAAATATCTATAGTCAGCAACTGGAACGTTTAAATCAAGCCCTTCATCAGAAACGCCCTTCAATCGTCAATCGGAAAGGTGTTCTTCTTCTCCAAGACAATGCGCGTCCACATGTGGCACGTTTGATGCAACACAAGATTATGGAGTTGAGTTGGGAAGTTCTTCCCCACCCACCATATTCTCCAGATATGGCACCATCAGATTACCATATTTTTCGTTCACTGAAACACCATCTTAATGGGAAAACGTATGCAAATGTGGAAGGTGTTATAAAGGACATCGACATGTTTTTTTTTACTTCAAAGCCAAGTGATTTCCTTAATTAGGCATTAACAACCTGATTGTAAGATGGAAAAGCATCATCGATAAAA
>NW_013818897.1:0-468 GCF_000517525.1 Limulus polyphemus
GTTCAACAAAACAAGGCTTAGATCACTTTCTTAAGCAGTTTGCTAAATAGCCACATGGAATTTTTGGTCTCAAAAACACACGATACAACCCCTTCTACTTAGTATGAATGGTTCAGCACTAGATACCACCATGTACACAGCGTGGTCACAAGTAAATAGACACCACCTTTTCAGAAAAAAATAAATTTTTCAGTCATATTCACATGAATTGATATATTTATAATTTGATTAATATCTAGTAGATCTTCCTTTCGCTTCGTGAAGTTCGTTGATCCTTTGAGGCATCGTGATAATCATCTCGTCAATTTTAGATTGTGGGATTTTCGCTTCAAAACTTGGAGTAGATCGCTCTTCGAAGTTGGTTTTTTGGTTGTTTCTTGACTTGCCGGTCAAGTATGGCCCAGAGGTTTTCAATGGGGTTCATGTCAGGAGATTGGCTCGGCCAGGGTACTTCTGGATACCATTTTC
>NW_013818898.1:0-1099 GCF_000517525.1 Limulus polyphemus
CGTGTAGTTGTTATACCAAATAACGCTAGAGATGCGTATGGTGGTTACAAATTCGGTAACTAGAGTTACAGCTAGGTGTTTATGGAGTAGTTGTACCAAGTAAGGTTAAAGATGAGTATGGTGGTTATAAATTCGGTAACTAAAGCTACACCTAAGTGTTCGTGGAGTTGTTGTACCAAATAACGCTAAAGATGAGTATGGGTTACACATTCAGTAACTAGAGTTACACCTAGGTGTTGATGGAGTAGTTGTACCAAGTAAGGCTAAAGATGAGTATGGTGGTTATAAGTTCTGTATCTAGAGTTACACCTAGGTGTTCATGGAGTAGTTGTTCCAAGTAAGGCTAAAGATGAGTATGGTGGTTATAAATTCGGTAACTAAAGCTACACCTAAGTGTTCGTGGAGTTGTTGTACCAAATAACGCTAAAGATGAGTATGGGTTACACATTCATTAACTAGAGTTACACCCAACTACTCCATGAACACCTTTTACTTTATAAACACTTAGGTGTAACTCTAGTTACCGAATTTATAACCACCATATTCATCTTTATCCTTACTTGGTATTTTACCAAATAACCCTAAACATGAATATGGTGGTTATAAATTCGGTAACTAGATTAACACCTATGTGTTCATGGAGTAGTTGTACACAACTACTCCATGAACACCTAGGTCTAACTCTAGTTACTGAATTTATAACCACCATACTCATCTTTAGCCTTACTTGGTACAACTACTCCAAGAACACATAGGTGTAACTCTAGTTACCGAATTAATAACCCCCATACTCGTCTGTATCGTTATTTGGTACAAGAACTCCACGAATACCTAGGTGTAACTCTAGTTACCGAACTTATAACCACCATATTCATTTTTAGCCTTATTTGGTACAACTACTCCATGAACACATAGGTGTTAATCGATACTCATCTTTAGCGTTATTTGGTACAACAACTCCACGAACACCTATGTGTAACTCTTGTTACACAATTTATAACCACCATACTCATCTTTAGCCTTACTTGGTACACATAGGTGTTACTCTAGTTGGTGGTTATAAATTCGGTAAACTAGTACACCTAAGTGTTAATGGAGT
>NW_013818899.1:0-468 GCF_000517525.1 Limulus polyphemus
ATATAATTAGTTTCTAATTCTTAATCTCAAGTTGTTTCACATGTATTAATTAATGAGTTTCTAATTCTTACTCTCTAGTTGTTCGACATGTATTAATTAATTAGTTCCTAATTTTTACTCTCAAGTTGTTTCACATGTATTAAATAATTAGTTTCTAATTCTTACTCTCAAGTTGTTCCACATGTATTAATTAATTAGTTTCTAATCCTTACTCTCAAGTTGTTCCACATATATTAATCATCTAGTTTGTATTTCTTACTCTTAAGTTGTTCCACATGTATTAATTAATAAGTTTCTAATTCTTACTCTCAAGTTGTTACACATGTATTAATAAATCAGTTTCTAATTCTTACTCTCAAGTTGTTACACATGCATGCATTAATTAATTAGTTTCTAATTCTTACTCTTTAGTTGTTCCACATGTATTAATTAATTAGTTTCTAATTCTTACTCTCAAGTTGTTACACA
>NW_013818900.1:0-468 GCF_000517525.1 Limulus polyphemus
GCCAGCAAAGTCCCTCAAACTTCTGAAAGCTGACCTTTTCTGGCCTTGAATCTAGATGACTGTACCAACCTTGGTACCTCTGTGCTGGACTTAACGTAGGATTCAAATTCGAGAGCTCTGGCCATTTCATCCTCATTGGTAGAGGGGTGTGCTTCCTTCACTTGTATCTTTAGTTGTGGACTGTCCAAGGCATCTACAAACTGATCCCTCAGCAACAACTTGAGGAGATCGGGTGGTGCAGTTGGGTAGGCCTTGTGTACCATGCTCTCCAAGTCCTGTGCCAGCTCTTGCAGGCTCTCCCATTTAGCCCGAACTCTCATCCTAAACCTAGCCCTGTAGACTTCTGACTGATTTTGGGTTATGTACCTGAGGTGTAGAGCCGCTACCAGTACTCTATAGTTGTGTCTGTCGTCTGCTGACAACTGTCCAAGTATTTCCAGTGGTTGTCCCTTCAAGCTCGTTGCCAGA
>NW_013818901.1:0-468 GCF_000517525.1 Limulus polyphemus
ATTAACTATCCATAACTAAAATATCTATAAAGACACACTATTAACTATCCATAACTAAAATATCTATAAAGACATACTATTAACTATCCATAACTAAAATATCTATAAAGACATACTATTACCTATCCATAACTAAAATATCTATAAAGACACACTATTAACTATCCATAACTAAAATATCTATAAAGACACACTATTAACTATCCATAACTAAAATATCTATAGAGACACACTATTAACTATCCATAACTAAAATATCTATAGAGACACACTATTAACTATCCATAACTAAAATATCTATAAAGACATACTATTAACTATCCATAACTAAAAAATCTATAAAGACATACTATTAACTAACCATAACTAAAATATCTATAAAGACATACTGTTACCTATCCATAACTAAAATATCTATAAAGACATACTATTAACTATCCATAACTAAAATATCTATAAAGACATACT
>NW_013818902.1:0-820 GCF_000517525.1 Limulus polyphemus
CATATTCCGAGCCTTAACCTGGTCGTAACGTGCTATGTAGACAAACTGTTGTAACGTATTGTTACGTCTCCGTTTGTTAATTGATTTTCCGTAACTTCGTTCCGACGAAACTTAAGCGACACAAGTCTTTACTTAATAAAGAAACGTGGCGTCACGGTGGTCATGTGACTCGCTGACGCAACAGTATTGTTATGTATCTGCTTGTTTGATAATTTCCCGTAAAAATTCTCTACGAGAAACTTCAGCGATACAAGTCCTTTCTTAATTAAAACTAGTTTATTCTTCCTCGATACAACTTTGCAATACAAAGATTTTCTTCAGTCACTTTAAAGTTAACTACTTTTAGAAACACATGCTATAATTCACAACGATTCACGCACTTTACTTACGGTGCCTACTGCTCGCTTGACTCAATTATCTATCTCTAAATCTGTCTATCTGCAATCCTTCTCTGCTTTATTTGCCGGGCTTGTATACAAAAATAGAGGGCGCCTGGAAAAGACATGAGTTGCCAGGAACAGTCATGATCTTTCTAGAAACTCAGCGCGCATGCTTCCAGCGTCGCGTGACTTCCGCTGTCGTAACAGTATTCTATCACTGGGCAGAATCTTTTGGATTATTTGGTGAAAATAAGGCCAAGTCCAGTTAACAGGACATGACAAATTAGTATATTTCTTCCTCAATGTTTGCTATCATTATTTGTACACAGTTTAAAGCTTAACTTCATAAATGCCTCCTAGTGACCCAGCGGCATGTTTGCGGACTTACAACACTGGAAAACGGGTTTCGATACTCGTGGTGGGCAGAGCACAGATAGCCC
>NW_013818903.1:0-468 GCF_000517525.1 Limulus polyphemus
CTAAATTCTTTCATATGGCATGTTAATACACACCTACAAACTAAATTATTTCATATGGCATGTTAATACACATCTACAAACTAAATTATTTCATATGGCATGTTAATACACACCTACAAACTAAATTCTTTCATATGGCATGTTAATACACAAATACAAACTTAATTGTTTCATATGGCATGTTAATACACAAATACAAACTAAATTGTTTCATATGGCATGTTAATACACAAATACAAACTTAATTGTTTCATATGGCATGTTAATACACAAATACAAACTAAATTCTTTCATATGGCATGTTAATACACAACTACAAACTAAATTATTTCATATGACACGTTAATACACAACTAGAAACTTAGTTGTTTCATATGGCATGTTAATCAATACACAACTAGAAACTTAGTTGTTTCATGTGATTTTTTAATACAGAACTACAAACTTAGTTGTTTCATGTGACTTGTT
>NW_013818904.1:0-468 GCF_000517525.1 Limulus polyphemus
GCTCCAGACAACGGGAAGCCCCTCCACACCCCGCAGCTAAACCGTAATGCAGACATCTTCAATCCTGTAAGAAGTCACATCCCAGACATGAGTATCAGCAATAGGGGTGATCTAGTATGAAGGAAGCCATGGGAATTCGATGGGAAGGCACTGTGGGAAGCATATAGTGCACAATTTGAGCTCCTGGCAGAAATGAATAGATGTCCTTCATGCCTATGAGCTCAATAGTTACCTACACTGGTCCCCACAACCTTGCAGAATGTCCTGTCACACCACAGATCTTCTGTATGACTTCTGGTACTCCTTTGTGATCTAGCACCTGGATACTCACAAGGGTTTGCTGAGATGCAGAATCTATGACAAAGTTGCACTTTTGGCCATCCAGTTTTCCTATCACGTAGATACTATGTGTGCTTGCCATTTTACACTTAGCTGTTGGGACTTTCATAATGGGGTTGGTGGGCGTCC
>NW_013818905.1:0-468 GCF_000517525.1 Limulus polyphemus
AACAGTTTCTTGCTGTATTTGAGCAGCCTGTCTTGTAGCTTGTGCTCTAAGTCTAACTTTACGTTGTTCCAAAGTCTCTTCCTGTATTTGAGCAGCCTGTCTTGCAGCTTGTGCTTGAAGTCTTTGATTGCGTTCTTCTTCTGTTTCAGCTGCTCGTTGTGCTTGCATTCTTTTAGTGGCAGAAGACTTTCCATAGAAAGGGCGTTTCTTGGGTGGCATAATCACATATATCACTAAACAATAATTTGCAGTTCACAAAGTTACTAAATTACTTATGAAACCACTTAGCACTATTTAAAGAAAACTGTTTTTGGAAATACTGAATTGACAGCAAGGCGATCTGAGTGTCTCCCGCCATAACGCTTTTTATGTGCAAAACGTGCTTATGTTTGTATGTTTATTAAAAAAAATGGCGCAATAATCATTAATTGTCAATTTCGTCATTAAATACTACACCAAATACAAAAT
>NW_013818906.1:0-494 GCF_000517525.1 Limulus polyphemus
GTCTTCTTGTTTCTTTTCTTTTTCCTCTAACAACTGCTGTAATCTCTCTTCTTGTTTATTTTGTTGTTCAAGCTGCCACTGTTGCAGGTTTTCTTGCAACTGCTGTTGTCTCTCTTCTTTTCTTTTTCCTCCAACAACTGCTGTAATCTCTCTTCTTGTTTATTTTCTCGTTCTTCTTGTTTCTTTTCTTTTTCCTCTAACAACTGCTACAATTTCTCTTCCCTCCAAGGACTGCTGTAATTTCTCTTCTCGTTCTTCTTGTTTCTTTTGCTGTTCTTGTATTGCTGCTATCAAATCTGCTAAGCTGTAGTTTGATTTACCGCTTCTCGTTTCCATCTTCTTTTTTTTATCCCACTTCTGACACCAATTTGTTACGTCTGTGTTCGTTTGTTAATTTCCCGTACAATTTCTTTCTCTTTTTCTTCCTTTTTTTATCCCACTTTCTGACACCAATTTCTTACGTCTCCATTTGTTAATTGATTTCCCGTAAATTC
>NW_013818907.1:0-875 GCF_000517525.1 Limulus polyphemus
GTTGATTAATGTTGGAATACTGTAGTGAAAGGTGGTAAATGTTGGAATAGTATAGTGAAAGCTGGTAAATGTTGGTTGATTAATGTTGGAATATTGCAGTGAAAGGTGGTAAATGTTGGAATAGTATAGTGAAAGCTGGTAAATGTTGGTTGATTAATGTTGGAATATTGCAGTGAAAGCTGGTAAATGTTGGAATAGTATAGTGAAAGCTGGTAAATGTTGGTTGATTAATGTTGGAATATTGCAGTGAAAGCTGGTAAATGTTGGAATACTGTAGTGAAAGGTGGTAAATGTTGGTTGATTAATGTTGGAATATTGCAGTGAAAGGTGGTAAATGTTGGTTGATTAATGTTGGAATACTGTAGTGAAAGGTGGTAAATGTTGGTTGATTTATGTTGGAATATTGCAGTGAAAGGTGGTAAATGTTGGTTGATAATTGCTGGAATATTGCAGTGAAATCAGAACAATGGAGTTTTATTTTAATATTACAAGTGCTGCAAATAGTATTTATCGTAGACATTACAGAAAAACCACGACAAAAAGTTTAAAACAAAACACTTTAGGATTACTTCAGTTTAGTTGGCATTGCCGAATAATGTTTCCGTGAATCAAAGCAAATTATGTGAAGGAACATAGTTATGTCCTCATAAAGAAACCTGAAATGTTTAGTCCTTGAAGTAAAATTATTTCACCTTGGCATCACAAGGAAATGTCATTCCCTGTTCTTTATTTTATACATAAATCTCCAGGAAGTGGAGAATTTTTTTTTTTGGTACCAAAATTACATTATTTGTTTTTAGCTGGGATGTCAGAGAACCTCATTTTTTCTGCCCATGTCTTTTACAAGAAATATGACTATGTTTTTACAAACGTTC
>NW_013818908.1:0-469 GCF_000517525.1 Limulus polyphemus
CAGATGATTGTAGAAGGTTTTGTTAATTAATAATTGGTGTCAAGAATATAGATAGTGGCCAGATGACTATGTAATAAAGATATAAATAGCATGAGACGAGCGGAAAGCAGTACACAGACAGTATTAGGCAGATAATAGCAAAAGAGAATATAGATGTGTGAAGTTAAGTACTGCAAAGGTGATAGGCCTAACATTTAATATGTTAGAGTGAAACTAACAGTATAAAAAAAAAAGATAACAAGGATAATTTTATTCCATCAAAGCATGATTCTTAAGTAATTGAATCAGCCTGGGTACACTTTGACAAAAGGAACAGAGGATCTTCAGAAGAAAGAAGATGAAACAAATTACAGTAACTTGCACAAAAACTGTAAGTAAATCATACACAGAATACTAGTACGATAGTAATATAGAGAAGATACTTTGATTTGTCAACTGAAATTCTAAAGTAATTGAATAGGCCTAAATG
>NW_013818909.1:0-467 GCF_000517525.1 Limulus polyphemus
CTTAGCAATGCTCCAGCAACATTTGAGAGGCTGATGGAAAGAGTATTAGAAGGCCTACAATGGAGAATAGCCCTAGTGCAACAACGTTTGATGAGGAAATGTCCCGGCAAGAGGAAGTATTCAAGCATTTGAAAGCAGCAAACCTCAAACTCATCCCAAGAAATGCCAATTGTTCCAGAAAGAGGTGCTCTACATGGGTCACATTGTAAGTGAGCATGGTGTGCAAACTGATCCTGATAAGGTGAAAGCAGTGCTTGACTGGCCAACACCAGACAATTTGGGAGAGCTAAGAAGTTTCTTGGGACTCTGTACTTATTACCTGAAGTTTGTGAAGGACTTTGCAACTATAGCTGCTCCACTACATGATTTAATAAAAAAGTGTCAGAAGTTCGAATGGAGAGTTTCTTTCCAGCATGCTTTTAAGAGATTGAAAGAAAAATTGGCATCGCTCCACTTTTAAAGCTTCC
>NW_013818910.1:0-468 GCF_000517525.1 Limulus polyphemus
AAAACCGAAAAATTCAAAACGCCATCAACATAGCAATGAGCTTTTAATACTAGAAATAAGTTACCTTAAAGGACAGTGAACGTTTTGCTTTACAGCTTCTTCAGGAGCGTTCCACTAAACGTACTTAGTACTGTAAGTTAAGGTTTGTATTTTAGTGGAAGGCTCCTGAAGAAACTGTAAAAAATATACGTTGAATGTCCAGTTAAAAAAAAAACTTGGTCGCTTATTTCTAATGTTAAAATATCTTTTATACACCAATATGAACTACAGAAATTAAACAAAGCAATGAGCTTCATTAATAATACTTGTCATTGGACACTAGTATAAAACAAACTATAGTTTAACACTGCATTCTTTATTCAGTCCCTTCATACTTGTAATTGGACACTACTATAAAACAAACTATAGTTTAACACTACATTCTTTATTCAGTCCCTTCATACTTGTAATTGTACACTAGTATAAAAC
>NW_013818911.1:0-468 GCF_000517525.1 Limulus polyphemus
ATATTTGTGTCCCCTAGTCCTAATATTCTCATTGTTAAGTATGAAAAAGGATGATGCATCAACACTATCAAACCCCTTTACAATCTTAAACACCTCAATCTGATCCACTCTAAATCTTCTTTTTTCAAGAGAAAAACTACTTCAGAAATCTTAGTCTGTCCTCATATGACAACCCTTTCAACCCAGGCACCATTCTAGTAACTCTCCTATGAACCCTTTCAAACAATTCAATGTCTTTCCTAAGGTAAGGAGTCCAAGACTGAATACAATACTCCAAATGTGGCCTAACCGGTGACCTATACAATGAAATTATAAACTCTTTAGACTTGTATTCAATATTTCTGTAGATACAACCTAAAAATCAACCATTACACCAAAATCCCTTTCTCATATTACACTGTTAAGATTATTCCCATCCAAATTATACTTATAATTCAAATTATGATAATCGACATGCATTATTTTGCA
>NW_013818912.1:0-468 GCF_000517525.1 Limulus polyphemus
TCTTGTCTGACGTCAGAAGTAACAATAAGTTACATGATTAGTGGCTCCAAACTGAATCCCCCTTGTCTTGTCTGACGTCAGAAGTAACAATAAGTTACATGATTAGTGGCTCCAAACTGAATACGCCGTGTCTTGTCTGATGTCAGAAGGAACAATAAGACGACAGAATTCAAAATAAGTTATATAATTAGTGTCACCAAACTGAATCCCCCCTTGTCTTGTCTGAAGTCCAAAGGAACAATAAGTTACATGATTAGTGGCTCCAAACTGAATCCCCCTTGTCTTGTCTGACGTCAGAAGTAACAATAAGTTACATGATTAGTGGCTCCAAACTGAATCCCCCTTGTCTTGTCTGACGTCAGAAGTAACAATAAGTTACATGATTAGTGGCTCCAAACTGAATCCTCCTAGTCTTGTCTGACGTCAAAAGGAACAATAAGTTACATGATTAGTGGCTCCAAACTGAAT
>NW_013818913.1:0-467 GCF_000517525.1 Limulus polyphemus
ATATATATATATATATATATATATATATATATTTATTATTTATATTATATTGACCCTTTCAACCGTGCCTGGCTAAAATTACAGAAGTTGCAATGACACGGCACACGTGCACTCATGTTATCGTATCCAAAAATATAAAACTGGCCTTTACAAAGTGACCTGTCTTGGCTGTGTCGTAGTGGACTAGTATTTTGTAAAATACAGTTATATTTCAGTTATAATACATATTTATGTACATTATTACTATTTACAAATAAGTTCTTAAACTTACTTTTCTTGAAACATAGAACAGTAAATAAAGAAGAATACCAAACAATAATCTCTTCTAGTTACGAACTTTGCACTTGTTTCCTGCTTCCTGTAGGTTGCTAAGCCTTATCAACTTCCACAATGGAGAATGTAAAATGAAATAACTTTTTTTAGGTTTTATATATACATTTTGAAATAAACAAAAATCATAAATTACT
>NW_013818914.1:0-466 GCF_000517525.1 Limulus polyphemus
ATCCATCCTTTCCAATAAGACTTTCACATTTTCAGGCAACTCATCAATAAGGTGAGCGTCCTGTTAACAGATCCACTGGCAACCGAAGTTCCCGACCAAACATCAACCTTGCTGGAGTGTATCCAGTGGTTTCATGCTCTGCTGTCTTATAGGCCATCAACAGTGGAGGGAGTAAGACATCCCAGTCATCTTGGTGGCTATCACAAAACTTTGTCAATTTCTGTCCCAATGTCCAGTTGTACTTTTCTACCATCCCATCGGACTGTGGGTGAAGTGGCGTTGTCCTGGTCTTTCGGCCTTGATCTGAATGCAGTTCGTATGGCATACCAAATCTGAAGAAGAAATCACTAATAGCCAAAGCTACACTTGTAGCTTCCTGATTTGGTATTGCATATACCTCAGGCCACTTGGTGAAATAATCCATCATCATACAAATATACTTCTTTCCAGCACGAGTTTGGGGCAG
>NW_013818915.1:0-498 GCF_000517525.1 Limulus polyphemus
CGTGAGACAGTAATGTAAATAACTGAACAGCTGCTACAGGGATATTTCGTGAGACAGTAATGTAAATAACTGAACAACTACAGAGATGCGGGTCAGAGTTCCCCGGGTCTCAGATTCCACCTCTAACAAACTTGTTTGTTTTTGGTAGAAGACATACAAACCTTTTATTATTTCAAATAACTTACCACAAAAAAAAACGTTTTAAAATGAAATATTCTTCCCTCAGTTAACTTGTGTGAGATAGAACGCTTACGGTTTCTTTTTTTTTTTTTGCCAAGTTCAAATCTCTCTCTTGATAAATAATTCACTATTTTCGTGGTGACGCGAGTAGATGCGTCATTTTGTGAACTGTGACTATTTTACCTAAGTCCATGAATATTTGTTTTGTGGTCATTCAAAGCCACACAAAAAACAAAAAATTAAACTAAAACCGGAACTGCGTTATATTACACCAGATCTTATACTTCTGGCAGCCTTCCCATGTCAATTGTAAATGTT
>NW_013818916.1:0-1104 GCF_000517525.1 Limulus polyphemus
AAAAAATGAGTTTGCACTTGATGGGACTCTTTGTAATACATGAAGAAGTTAATACGCATTTGATAAGTACCTATTATACATAAAAAAATGAGTTTACACTAGAAGGTGGTATTTCTAATACATGAGAAAGTTAGTAGATTTTTGATCCAACAACAAATGTCTATTAACTCTTATGGTATTACAGGTACCACAATTAAATGTATACTGACTTCCTCATGTATTACAAATCCTCATGTATTACACGTACCACCATCAAATGTCTGGTAACTTCCTTATGCATTACAGGTATGTCTACTAACATTCTCATGTATTACAGGTACAACCATCAAATGTTTACTAACTTTGATGGTGAGACCTGTGTTACATGAGGAAGTTAGTAGAAATTTGTTAGCGGTAACTGTGATACACGAGGAGTTACTAGACATTTGATGATGGAACGTATAATACATGAGGAAGTTATTAAGGTTTCACCATCAAATGTCAAATGTCTACTATTACCTATCGTATTACAAGAACCACAATCAAATGTCTACTAATTTTCTCGTGTGTTAAAGGTACCACCATGATATGTCTACTAACTTCCTCATGTATTACAGGTACCACCAACAAATGCCTACTAATTTCCTCAAGCATTACGATGGTGGTACCTGTAATACATGAGGATGTTAGTAGACATTCGATGGTTGTACATGTATTACATGGGGATCTTAATACACATTTTTAAGTACATATCATACATAAAAAAGTGAGTTTACATTTGACAATGGTACCTGTAAAAAATCAAGAAAGTAGAAGGCATTTGATTGTTGCACCTGTATTAGACGAAGAAGTTAATACACATTTGATGAGTACCTATGATACACAAAAAATAAGTTTACACTTGATGGTGGTATTGATAACACATTAGGATGTTAGTAGACATTTGATGGTGGTATCTGTAAGAAATGAGGAAGATAGTATTCATTTGACGATGGTACCTGTTAGAAATGATGAAGTTATTATACATTTGATGGTGGTACTTGTATTACATGGGGAACTTAATACACATTTTGTAAATACCTGTGATACATAAAAAGTGAGTTTACCCTTGATGGTGGTATTTTT
>NW_013818917.1:0-467 GCF_000517525.1 Limulus polyphemus
AAACTGTAGAACGACAAACCTCATCAAATTACAGTGGCAAAATAGTTCTCCTTGTCGTAGAATGGTGTATCATTTCCTAAACTGTAGAACGACAAACCTCATCAAATTACAGTGGCAAAATAGTTCTCCTTGTCGTAGAATGGTGTATCATTTCCTAAACTGTAGAACGATAAACCTCATCAAATTACAGTGGCAAAATAGTTCTCCTTGTCGTAGAAAGGTGTATCATTTCCTAAGCTGTAGAACGACAAACCTCATCAAATTACAGTGGCAAAATAGTTCTCCTTGTCGTAGAATGGTGTATCATTTCGGGTTTCGATACCCGTGGTGGGCAGAGCACAGATAGCCCATTGTGTAGCTTTGTGCTTAATTACAAACAAACAAATCTTAAAAACTATATTTAAATCTTTATAATAAACTGACCACACATACAAGTGTTATTATGGTTGTTGATTTAGTGCAAAGCT
>NW_013818918.1:0-465 GCF_000517525.1 Limulus polyphemus
AACTCCTACATTATTTAGATAGCCACCAAGAGTTGAAATTGATTCCAATCAGAAGACTTGTAATCGAACTCCTACATTATTTAGATAGCTACAAGAGTTGAAATGATTCATCAGAAGACTTGTAATCGAACTCCTACATTATTTAGATAGCCACAAGAGTTGAAATGATTCAATCAGAAGACTTGTAATCGAACTCCTACATTATTTAGATAGCCACAAGAGTTGAAATGATTCAATCAGAAGATTTGTAATCGAACTCCTACATTATTTAGATAGCCACAAGAGTTGAAATGATTCAATCAGGAGATATGTAATCGAACTCCTATATTATTTAGATAGCCACAAGAGTTGAAATGATTCAATCAGAAGACTTGTAATCGAACTCCTACATTATTTAGATAGCCACAAGAGTTGAAATGATTCAATCAGAAGATATGTAATCTAACTCCTATATTTATTTATATA
>NW_013818919.1:0-467 GCF_000517525.1 Limulus polyphemus
ACGTTCTTTTTATTTTTGAAATTAAGAAAACTATGTTATATGTCATTGCTCGTGTAAGTTATGACACAAGATTTAACGTAACTGTGTACTGTCAATAAGAAGACACAAGATTTAACGATACTGTGTACTGTCAATAAGAAGACACAAGATTTACGATACTGTGTACTGTCAATAAGAAGACACAAGAAATAACGATACTGTGTACTGTCAATAAGAAGACACAAGATTTAACGATACTGTGTGCTGTCAATAATAAGACACAAGATTTAACGATACTGTGTACTGTCAATAAGAAGACACAAGATTTAACGATAGTGTGTACTGTCAATAAGAAGAAACTAGATTTAACAATACTGTGTACTCTCAATAAGAAGACACAAGATGTAACGATACTGTGTACTGTCAATAAGAAGACACAAGATTTAACGATACTGTGTACTGTCAATAAGAAGACACAAGATTTAACG
>NW_013818920.1:0-467 GCF_000517525.1 Limulus polyphemus
TTTGTGGTGTTATAAAATTAAATCAGAATGTTTGAAAGGAGGATCTACTTTGTGGTGTTATAAAATTAAATCAGAATGTTTGAAAGGAGGATCTACTTTGTGGTGTTATAAAATTAAATCTGGAATCAATTTTGCATAAAAATCAACAAAAGTCCAATGAAAAGTCATCAAATCATCATTTTGTTGTAACACTGCACGAGGAACTAGACTTAAATTAACATGAATGTGGCCCGGCATGGCCAGGTGGTTAAGGCACTCGACTCGCAATCTGAGGGTCGCGGGTTCGAATCCCCGTCACACCAAACATGCTTGTAACTTAAAACCGGGTATCGATACCCCTGGTGGGCACAGCACAGCTAGCTCATTGTGGAGCTATGTGCTTAACAATAACAACAAGAAGTAAAAGATTATAAGTAGTACTAAAATGAATAAATGTAGTTTTTACAACTTAACTAACCCTTTTTTTT
>NW_013818921.1:0-469 GCF_000517525.1 Limulus polyphemus
GTATCAACTCATCATCAACCATGTATCACTATCAACTATGTATCAACTCATCATCAACCAAGTATCACTATCAACTAGGTATCAACTCATCATCAACCATGTATCAACTCACTATCAACCATGTATCACTATCAACTATGTATCAACTCATCATCAACCATGTATCACTATCAACTATGTATCAACTCACTATCAACCATGTATCAACTCACTATCAACCATGTATCAACTCAATATCAACCGTGTATCAACTCATTATCAACCATGTATCAACTCAATATCAACCATGTATCAACTCAATATCAACCATGTATCAACTCATTATCAACCATGTATCAACTCACTATCAACCATGTATCAACTCATTATCAACCATGTATCAACTCAATATCAACCATGTATCACTATCAACTATGTATCAACTCATCATCAACCATGTATCAACTCCCTATCAACCATGTATCACTAT
>NW_013818922.1:0-467 GCF_000517525.1 Limulus polyphemus
ATTAAACATTTACAACGATAAATATATATATATGGTAAATAAATACTTCTGATTAAACATTAACACGATATATATATACATGGTAAATAGAAACTTCTGATGAAACACTTACAACGATATATACATATATGGTAAATAAAAACTTCTCATTAAACATTCTCAACGATATACATATACATGATAAATAAAACTTCTGATATATATATAACAATATACATATAGATATGGTAAATAAAAACTTCAGATTAAATATTCACAACGATATATATATGTTAATTTAATCTTGGGTTAAAAACATTTAGACCGATATATGGATATATAGATGGTAAATAAAATCTTCTTATTAAAAATTCACAACGATATATATATATATATGGTAAATAAAAATTTCTGATTAAAAATTCACAACGATATATAAATATAGTAAGTAAAAACTTCTGATTAAAACTTCACAACGATATATATAT
>NW_013818923.1:0-467 GCF_000517525.1 Limulus polyphemus
AAACAACACTAAATACCTCAAACTCGCACAAAACAACACTAAATACCTCAAACTCGCACAAAACAACACTAAATACTTCACACTCGCACAAAACAACACTAAATACTTCACACTCGCACAAAACAACACTAAATACCTCACACTCGCACAAAACAACGCTAAATACCTCACACTCGCACAAAACAATACTAAATACTCACCGAAGCCGTACAGCAACAAACAAACAGCATATGTCTTCAAAACACAACTACAGAATATATGTGAAACACTAAATTATATCTTTACTAAATATTTATAAAATAAATACGTTTCTCCAAAACAGTACCTTACTATATATACACCTGGAAAAAAGTTAAGCACCCCCGTGTTTTTTTCAAGTGATTCAGATTCGACGTTCTTGTGACTGATTATAAATTACCATTCAATCTAAACGTGTTTATCAAATGAAATTGTGCATTATTGGGCAC
>NW_013818924.1:0-467 GCF_000517525.1 Limulus polyphemus
TTAAGAAGACACAAGATTTTACGACACTGTGTACTGTCAATAAGAAGACACAATATTTAACGACACTGTGTACTGTCAATAAGAAGACACAAGATTTAACTATACTGTGTACTCTCAATAAGAAGACACACGATTTAGCAATACTGTGTACTATCCATAAAAAGACCCAAGATTTAACGATACTGTGTACTATCTATAAAAATACCCAAGATTTAACGATACTAAGTACTGTCAATAAGAAGACACAAGATTTAACGATACTGTGCACTGTCAATAAGAAAACACAAGATTTAACTATACTGTGTACTGTCAATAAGAAGACACAATATTTAACGACACTGTGTACTGTCAATAAGAAGACACAAGATTTAACTATACTGTGTACTTTCGAATAAGAAGACACAAGATTTAACAATATTGTGTACTGTCAATAAGAAGACACAAGATTTAACGGATACTGTGTACTG
>NW_013818925.1:0-467 GCF_000517525.1 Limulus polyphemus
TACACAGTATCGTTAAATCTTATGTCTTCTTTTTGAGAGTACACAGTATTGAAAAATCCTGTATCTTCTTATTGAAAGGTCTCAGTATTGTTAAATCTTGTGTCTTCTTAATGACATTACATAGTATTGTTAAATTTTGTGTCTTCTTATCGTTCAATCTTGTTTCTTCTTATTGACAGTACACAGTATTGATAAATCCTGTATCTTCTTATTGACAGGACACAGTATTGTTAAATCTTGTCTCCTTTTTGATAGTACATAGTATTGTTAAATCATGTGTCTTCTTCTTGAGAATACACAGTATTGTTAAATCTTGTGTCTTCTTATAGACAGCACACAATATCGTTAAATCTTGTGTCTTCTTATTGACAGTGCACAGTATCGTTAAATCCTTTATCTTCTTATTGACAGGACACAGTATTGTAAAATCTTGTGTCTTCTTTATTGACTAGTACACAGTTATTGAA
>NW_013818926.1:0-467 GCF_000517525.1 Limulus polyphemus
CTATTTGTCACAGGGCTTAAGCTTCTCTCAAACAGGGCTCAAAACACTTGCTTTTAGAAAGTCAATTATTGGCTTCAAATCCTGGTCTTTCTCCTGCTCTGCTTGAATATCTATACCTGGTTCCACTTCACCATCATCAATTCCTTCAGTCACTTTGACTTCAGCTTGATGACACCTGGATAGTTCAACCTTCCTTTTAACACTTACCGGAATTTGGCCTTTTGTTGTTCCCAAACGTCATTTTATCAAAATTAACTACACACTTCCTCGGTAGTAAGTAGTCCAACCCTAATATGCATTAGTCTTCAATGTTAGCCAAGTATACTTTGTGTCTGTCCTTCATGCCCATGAGCTCAATAGTTACCCACACTGGTCCCCACAACCTT
The DNA here is from genome assembly GCF_000517525.1 of Limulus polyphemus. NCBI lineage: Eukaryota > Metazoa > Arthropoda > Merostomata > Xiphosura > Limulidae > Limulus > Limulus polyphemus. The sequence goes on from NW_013818926.1 coordinate 387, forward strand.
GCATAATGTCCTGTCACACCATAGAGCTTCTGTATGGCTTCTGGTACTCTTTTGTGATCCAGCATCTTGATACTCACAAGG
>NW_013818927.1:0-497 GCF_000517525.1 Limulus polyphemus
AAGCTTGACCTAAAACGTTTCTATTGGCTTGAGAAGCTGACCTAAAACGTTTCTATTGGCTTAAGAAGCCGACCTAAAACGTTTCTATTGGCTTAAGAAGCCGACCTAAAACGTTTCTATTGGCTTAAGAAGCTGACCTAAAACGTTTCTATTGGCTTAAGAAGCCGACCTAAAACGTTTCTATTGGCTTGAGAAGCTGACCTAAAACGAGAACAAATGTTTAAGATTAACTAAAAAAAGGTATTAAAAAAACCCGATACTTAGTCTAATTTTACATAACTTAGTAAAAAAAATTCGGAAGCTTATCACATTGATTGAAATTCTAAAAAAATCAGCACAAGTCTGTATTTCAGGAAACACATGAAACAAACTTGGCTTCTGCATTCGGCAGTTTGAATTAATATTCTAATATTCAACGGAACTACCATTTTTATCCCAAGAAACTTAATGTGACACACTGGCCTATAACAATATATTGGAAGGTTTCTACTTGTCGG
>NW_013818928.1:0-468 GCF_000517525.1 Limulus polyphemus
ACTTTATTATTCTTGTTATACATGTAGTATTGCGCATGCACTTGGATCTCGCGGGAGCGGAAAAATTGTACACTACAAAACTGATTATCGGCATTCAGCAAGCTAAGCGGGTGAGAACTGTGCTTTAAATCATACTCAGACAATATGATTTAAAAAGTCATTATTCAAACTTCCGTATTGCGAGTAATGTATGTTAAACTTATAACAAAATCTGACAGATTCTACTCAGTGTAATCAGGAAACGACCACATCTGTGTTAATTACTTTAATTCTTTCGTGTTATTTTTTGTTAAGTACAAGGCTACATAATGGGCTACCTGTACTCCACCCGCTGCGGAGATCAAAGCACGATTTTTAGCGTTATAAGCCCTTAAACTTACCGCTGATCCATCGGAGAGCACTTTTTTAATGAATAATGGCTGGAGACGGCTTGAGTGGGTAATGAAGAAAACTTTAATACAACAGCAA
>NW_013818929.1:0-469 GCF_000517525.1 Limulus polyphemus
ACGTAACAATTTGGTGTCAGAAGTGGGATAGAAAAAAAAATGGAAACGAGAAGCGGCAAATCAAACTACAGCCTAGCAGACTTAATGGCAGCAATACACGAACAGCAAAAGAAACAAGAAGAACGAGAAATTAAACAAGAAAAGAAACAAGAAGAACGAGAAGAGAAATTACAACAGTTGTTAGCGGAAAAAGAAAAGAAACAAGAAGAGAGATTACAGCAGTTGTTAGAGGAAAAAGAAAAGAAACAAGAAGAACGAGAAGAGAAATTACAACAGTTGTTAGAGGAAAAAGAAAAGAAACAAGAAGAGAGACAACAGCAGTTGCAAGAAAACCTGCAACAGTGGCACCTCGAACAACAAAATAAACAAGAAGAGAGATTACAGCAGCTGTTTGAGGAAAAAGAAAAGAAACAAGAAGAGAAATTACAGCAGTGGTTGGAGGAAAAAGAAAATAAACAAGAAGAGAGAC
>NW_013818930.1:0-465 GCF_000517525.1 Limulus polyphemus
CATTGGAAAGTTCATGAGGCACCCAAACACCTTCTTTATGGGGTTTTCCCATATTCCTTAGATGTTTACGTATTTTTTCATGAGAGATATGCAATTTTCGGGCTATTTCACGAGTGTGTTGCCTTGGGTTAGACTCAACAAGCGTCTTCAAAGCATCAACATCAATTCCAACATGTCGGCCCCTGCTGTCACAATTTTTAAGGCTAAAGTCACCTGAACCTAATTTGCTGAACCATCGTTGACAATTACGAACTTTCAAAACATTTCCATAGGCTTCTTTGATATTCTTTTTGGCTAACAAGGCGTTGTTTCCCTTTTTGTATTCAAACAGCATTACATGCAGAATGTTTGTCTCGTTGTGTGCTATCACTATAAGGGATTAGAGTATACTAAACTTTACATATTATATAGGCTACAGTAATGTGACGTTTAGGCAATTTGTTTAACTATTATACGTAATGTACG
>NW_013818931.1:0-468 GCF_000517525.1 Limulus polyphemus
ATTGTGCCCAATAGTGCTTTGTCACAGGGCTTAGACTAGACACCTTCTCCGAAGCAGGGCGCAAAACACTTGCTTTTAGAAAATCAATTACTAGCTTCAAATCTTGGTCTTTATCCTGTTCTGCTTTGATATCTATATTTGGTTCCATTTCACCATCATCAACTCCTTCAGTCACTTTGGCTTCAGCCTTTCAACCTTTCTTTTAACACTTACCAAAATTCAGCCTTTGTTGTTCCCAAACATCATTTTATCAAAATTAACTACACACTTCCTCAGTAGTAAGTAGTCTAACCCTAGTATGCATTGGTCTTCAATGTCAACCAAGTATTCTTTGTGTCTGTCCTTCATGCCTGTGAGCTCAATGATTACCCACACTGGTCCCCATAACCTTGCATAATATCCTGTCACACAACAGAGCTTCTGTACAGCTTCTGGTACTCCTTTGTGATCGAGCACCTTGATACTCAC
>NW_013818932.1:0-468 GCF_000517525.1 Limulus polyphemus
GTATTGGACAACGATTCGAGACACAAGGAATAAAGGAAATCTGAGTTATAAGATTATTTAGTATTGTATAATGATTCAAAAAACAAGGAATACAGGAAATCTGAGTTATAAGATCTGTTAGTATTATACAATGATTCAAGACACAAGTAATAAAGGAAATCTGAGTTATGAGATCTGTTCGTATTGGACAATGATTCAAGACAAAAGGAATACAAGAAATCAGAGTTATAAGATTTGTTAGTATTGGTAAATGATTCAAGACACAAGGAATAAAGGAAATCAGAGTTGTAAAATATGTTGATATTGGATAATGATTCAAGACACAAGGAATACAAGAAATATGAGTTGTAAGATCTGTTCGTATTGGACAATGATTCAAGACACAAGGAATAAAGGAAATCATTGTTGTAATATCTGTTCATATTGGACAATGAATCATGGCACAAGAAATAAATGAAATAAGATTGT
>NW_013818933.1:0-629 GCF_000517525.1 Limulus polyphemus
CTTGATATGTGAAATGTTTTGCTGTACAAACAATGCTCGCCCATGTATCTTTAGCTCACTGAAAATGTTCCTTGATTTGTGAATTGTTTTGTTTTTTTAACAAAGCTTGTAGACGTATATTTACCTCACCAATCACGTTCTTTGACATGTGAATTGTTTTGTTGTACAAGCAATGCTCCTCCACGAATCTTTAGCTCACCGATCATGTTCCTTGACATGTGAATTGTTTTGTTGTACAAACAATGCTGGTCCACGTATCTTTGGTTCACTGAAAACGTTCCTTGACATGTTTATTGTTTTGTTGTACAAACAATGCTGGTCGATGTATATTTAGCTCACTGAAAATGTTCCTTTACATGTAAATTGTTTTGTTGTACAAACAATGCTATTCCACGTATCTTTAGCTCAAGAATAGGTTCCTTGACATGTGAATTGTTTTCTTGTATAAACAATGCTGGTTCACGTATATTTAGCTCAAAAACATGTTCCTTGACATGTGAATTGTTTTGTTGTACAAACAATGCTGGTCCACGTATCTTTAGCTCAAAAATATGTTTCCTGACATATGAATTTTTTTGTTGAACAAACAATGCTGGTCCACGTATCTTTAGCTCAAAAACATGTTTCCT
>NW_013818934.1:0-470 GCF_000517525.1 Limulus polyphemus
AGGAGAAAGAAAAGAAACAAGAAGAGAGACAACAGCAGTGGCAAGAAAACCTGCAACAGTGGCAGCTCGAACAGCAAAAGAAACAAGAAGAGAGATTAGAGCAGTGGCAACTAGAACAAGAAAGGAAACAGGAAGAAAGTATCCAACAGTTGCAGGAAAGTCAGCAGCAACAACAGGAAAGTCAACAACAGTGGCAAGAAGTACAAATGGAAAACATTAGTAAATTTAAAAGCGAATTAGATACATTAAAGGATGATTTATTGTCTTTTACACAAGGAGGATACATTAACCAGCGACTTAACCAGCCCCAGACAATGGCAAGCCCCTTCCAGACCCTGCAGCTAAACCGTAATGCAGACATCTTCAGCCCTGTTAGAAGTCACATCCCAGATATGAATGTCAGTAATAGGAGTGATCCAGTGTGAAGGAAGCCACAGGAATTCGATGGGAAGGCACCGTGGGAAGCATAT
>NW_013818935.1:0-463 GCF_000517525.1 Limulus polyphemus
AATGTGGCTCTAAAACACATATATCGTATAGTAGACATTGTTGATATCTCAATCTCGCTCTAAAACAAATAGATCGTAAAGTAGACACAGTAGATATCTCAATGTGCCTCTAAGACAAATAGATTGTAAAGTAGAAAAGCAGATATCTCAATGTGGCTCTAAAACACATATATCGTAGAGTAGACATTGTAGATATCTCAATGTCGCTCTAAAACAAATAGATCGTAAATTAGACACAGTAGATATCTCAGTGTGGCTCTAAAACAAATAGATCGTAAAGTAGACACAGCAGATATCTCAATGTACCTCTAAAACAAATAGACCATAAAGTAGACCAGTAGATATCTCAATGTGGCTCTAAGAAAAATAGACCATAAAGTAGACAGTGTATATATCTCAATGTGGCTCTAAAACACATATATTATAAAGTAGACACAGCAGTTATCTCAATATCGCTACTAAG
>NW_013818936.1:0-467 GCF_000517525.1 Limulus polyphemus
CAACTACAGAAGAGGTCATTTAAAAACAAATATTGGATGAATTACGTAAAGAAAACAAAAGTCAAGTTTTGTTTTAATCTGGACTACTTTTTCTTATCAGTAGCTAGACACTATGAAATTCTAGGTTACTCCAGTCTACAGTCACAAAAAATTCGATCCGAGCTGAAGTGCTGGATGTACTTGAAACTAGGTTTTACTTCAAACATTGCAAGCACTTTCCACAAAGCATCGTCACACACATCAACAGACCAGTATCAGTATTTAGGAAAAGGAAAATAAAATTTTTATTTGACTACAACTACATATACCTAATACGTCAAACATACAGCTTGAATAGTAATGTCTCACGTAGTGTACTTGTTTCTAGTAGCAGAAACAACTGTTCTGGCCCAGATCACATGTGACTGCCTGAGGGCGAGATTAGTGTCGTTCGCAGTTGAGTACATCCTGTTCATCTACATCATCTA
>NW_013818937.1:0-753 GCF_000517525.1 Limulus polyphemus
TCTTTACAAGATATTGAGGCAAATCTTCTTTACAAGATATTGAGGCAAATCTTCTTTACAAGATATTGAGGCAAATCTTCTTTACAAGACATGGAGGTAAACCTTCTTTACAAGACATGGAGGTAAATCTTCTTTACAAGACATGGAGGTAAATCTTCTTGACAAGATATTGAGGTAAATCTTCTATATAAGATATTGAGGTAAATCTTCTATACAAGACATGGAGGTAAATCTTATATACAAAATATTGAGGTAAACCTTCTTTACAAGACATGGAGGTAAATCTTCTTGACAAGATATTGAGGTAAATCTTCTTGACAAGATATTGAGGTAACTCTTCTTTACAAGATATTGAGGTAAACCTTCTTTACAAGATATTGAGGTAAATCTTCTTGACAAGACATGGAGGTAAATCTTCTATACAAGACATGGATGTAAATCTTCTTTACAAGATATTGAGGTAAATCTCTTTACAAGATATTGAGGTGTGTGTACATCTACAACTGTTTATTGTAAAGAAATATTGAAAGACCCTCTTCTCAAACACTTGCTAAACATCCTTATTAATACGAACGTTATATGATACTGTGAAAAAAAAGAAAGGTTTCCTGATGAAGAAACAACGAGGACAGTAAAGTTCTGAAATAAGTTTGTTTTGTAATTAAGCACAAAGCTACACAATGGGCTATCCGTGCTCTGCCCACCACGGGTATCGAAACCCGGTTTCTAGCGTTGTTTGTTCGCAGACATACC
>NW_013818938.1:0-465 GCF_000517525.1 Limulus polyphemus
AGTTATCTTCTCCATGGGAAGGCCCATATGACATAGTGGATCGTCTCTCAGACGTGACTTTCCGGATAAAATGTGGTCAGCGAGGTAAGCCAAAGGTGGCGCATGCCAACAGGCTTTGGCGTTATCATGGTCTAGGACATTTCAGTTGGAATGAAGGGAACAATGGAACAAATGACGCTGCTGAAGACATGTCACCTGAAAAAGCCACTGGCAAAGAAGAAACCCGACCCGGTTTTGAGAAGGGAAACAGTGAAGCCTTTAATGAAGTTACTACCACTGATGTGACTGTTACCGATAATAGGACATTTCCTGATGGAGCAGATGAACCCCACGTGAAGCAGAAGCCAATGAGACAGAGACCGGTACAGAAGAAGATACGGCCTGTAAAATTAGGAGACTTTGTTGAATTTTATTTTGTGTTTGTAAATTCTGTACATTTAATTAAGTTATTGTTAATTATCTATT
>NW_013818939.1:0-468 GCF_000517525.1 Limulus polyphemus
CTGTGATAACGCCAAAGCCTGTTGGCATGCACCACCTTTGGCTTACGTCGCCGACCACATTTTATCCGGAAATTCACGTCTGAGAGATGATCCACTATGTCATATGGGCCTTACCACGGAGAAGACAATATAGGAGACTTTCCTTTGGTCTTCCTGGGATTATACAACCACACCTTGTCTCCTGGTACAAAGCTGACTTCAGTAGATCTCTTATCATAAGATAAATTCATCGAATCAGCAGACGTTTTCAAGTTTGAATGCACTTGATGGTGAACATCATCCATCCTTTCCGATAACACTTTCACAAACTCTGACACATTTTCAGGCAACTCTTCATAAGGTGGGCGTCCCTTATGCTTGGGTCCCCTTTTAGCACTACATGTACTGCATGTCCTGCACCATTCTTCCACATCTTGCCTCATGCCTATCCAGTAAAATCTTTGTCGTATGTGACTCAATGTCTTTTTG
>NW_013818940.1:0-853 GCF_000517525.1 Limulus polyphemus
CTCATTCCAAACCACCACTAACAATTATTTTTCAGTACCTCACCATTTCTGAACGATATGTCTGTCAGTTTACTTCTGAATCTTTAGGTAGGCATATCTATATATATATATATATAAACATTTAAATGATCAGTGGAAGACACAGATTATAACAAGTAGAAAGCCTTACTTGCTACCCCTGTGAGTCAATGGACTTACAACGTTAAAATTTCGGTTCGATTTCCTCCGTTAAACACAGCAGGTAGCACAATGTGGCTTTGCTCTGAAATAAATAAACAAACAAACAGACACTTTACTTATCTCAGTGAACATTTTAGTTGGACTTTGTTTTCATTACTATATTGTTTTATTTAAAACAATTTCATTAGTTATATAATAAATCAACGATAGACAATAATAATAAGGACAAGGCATTTCAGACACTCAAGATGACTGAGTATTATTTCGTTATAAGCTGACTGAGTATTATTTCGGTATAAGCTGACTGTGTATTGTTTCGTTATAAGATGACTGAGTACTATTTCGTTATAAGCTGACTGAGTACTATTTCGTTATAAGCTGACTGAGTATTATTTCGGTATAAGCTGACTGTGTATTGTTTCGTTATAAGATGACTGAGTACTATTTCGTTATAAGCTGACTGAGTACTATTTCGTTATAAGATGACTGAGTATTATTTCGTTACAAGATGACTGAGTGTTATTTCGTTATAAGATGACTGAGTGTTATTTCGTTATAAGCTGACTGAGTATTATTTCGTTATAAGCTGACTGAGTATTATTTCGTTATAAGCTGACTGAATATTATTTCGTTATAAGCTGGTTGTGTATTATTTCGTTATAAGCTGACTGAG
>NW_013818941.1:0-468 GCF_000517525.1 Limulus polyphemus
ATCATCCATCCTTTCCGATAACACTTTCACAAACTCTGACACATTCTCAGGCAACTCTTCATAAGGTGGGCGTCCCTTATGCTTGGGTCCCCTTTTAGCACTACATGTACTGCATGTCCTGCACCATTCTTCCACATCTTGCCTCATACCTATCCAGTAAAATCTTAGGCGTAGGTGACTCAATGTCTTCTTAATTCCGAGATGTCCTCCTGTTAAACTATCATGGGATTGACGCAGCACAATTTTCCGTAAATTCCCCGGTATAACTGTTTGCCAAGTCGTCACTTTCCCATCTGTAGTTTCCCATCTCCGAACAAGAATACCATTTTCAAGCTTTAACTGGTTCCATTGTGCCCAATAGTGCTTTGTCACAGGGCTTAGATTGGACATTTTCTCCCAAGCAGGGCACAAAACACTTGCTTTTAAAAATCAATCATTGGCTTCAAATCTTGATCTTTCTCCTGCTCT
>NW_013818942.1:0-468 GCF_000517525.1 Limulus polyphemus
GTTTCCGAACAACAGGAATACAGAGTTCAGCAGGATATGCTACTAATAGTATTCATTATTTAAAATAATTGTTGTTAATTTGTTCTTCCTGAGATTCAGCAGTAAACATAATGATTTGTAATATTGCAATTCGGTTTTAGAATCCCACCGTGAAAACTTATAGAATGGCTGTTTGTCCATTTTTTGGTATCACAAACTTTATATTTTGATGAGATTATTAAGTTTTTTACTTGAGTAGTTTGAATGTTACTCAATTCATACTAAAGTATTAACAGTGTCGCCGTTCAGTCTAAGCTGAAAGTGAGAAGGCCTAAATAAATCCCATCTTGTGTCCTTACCAATTATTTATAAACACACATGTATGAACACAAAAATGGAAAAATAGGAACAATATTAAATAAGCGCATGGCTGTTCATACATCGATCTGTTTGACTTATCTTTTGTTTTACACAAAGAAGAAAACTAAC
>NW_013818943.1:0-468 GCF_000517525.1 Limulus polyphemus
AAAGTTTTTTTCATTACCCATTCAAGCTGTCTCCAGCCATTATTAGTCTCAAAGTGGGTTCCTCGTCACCGAAATAGCAAAAACTTTTGTGTCTGTCAAGAGACACACAGAAGTCGCACTTTGTTATCATCAAAGTATGTGACTCTAGATGTCAAATTACCATTATAAAATACGAGTCCGAGTCCAAATGGAGAGCCATATGGAGTTGTTTGATAGGGTGTGTGCTTTTTAGTTGATACTGTGTGACATGTGCTGTTTGCATTTATGGTGTGGTTGTCTTAGGGACTGTAGGGATGACTGTGGTGGTGGAATGGTTTGTCTGATGATGTGACATGTGCTGTTTGTAATTATGGTGTGGTTGTCTTAGGGACTGTAGGGGTGACTGTATTGGTGGGATGGTTTGTCTGATGATGTGACATGTGCTGTTTGTAATTATGGTGTGGTTGTCTTAGGGACTGTAGGGGTGAC
>NW_013818944.1:0-492 GCF_000517525.1 Limulus polyphemus
TTAGTCCACTCCGTTATTTGTTGTAAAGCCTTCATACCCTAGTTCAATCCGTAATTTACTGTAAAGCCTTTATAACCTAGTTCACTCCGTTATTTGCTGTAAAGCCTCCTTAAGTTAGTTCACTCCGTTGTTTGTTGTAAAGCCTTCATACCCTAGTTCACTCCGTTGTTTGTTGTAAAGCCTTCATACCCTAGTTCACTCCGTTATTTGTTGTAAAGCCTTCTTACCCTAGTTCACTCCGTTATTTGCTGTAAAGCCTTCTTACCCTAGTTCACTCCGTTATTTGCTGTAAAGCCTTCATACCCTAGTTCACTCCGTTATTTGTTGTAAAGCCTTCCTACCCTAGTTCACTCCGTTATTTGTTGTAAAGCCTCCTTAAGTTAGTTCACTCCGTTGTTTGCTGTAAAGCCTTCATACCCTAATTCACTCCTTTATTTGCTGTAAAGCCTCCTTAAGTTAGTTCACTCCGTTATTTGTTGTAAAGCCTTCATA
>NW_013818945.1:0-473 GCF_000517525.1 Limulus polyphemus
CCATTACAACAAAGCCACATTGGGCTATCTGTTGTATTCACTATTACAACAAAGCCACACTGGGCTATCTGTTGTATTCACCATTAGAACAAAGCCACACTGGGCTATCTATTGTATTCGCCATTAGAACAAAGACACACTGGGCTATCTGTTGTATTCGCCATTAGAACAAAGCCACACTGGGCTATCTATTGTATTCACCATTAGAACAAAGACACACTGGGCAATCTATTGTATTCACCATTACAACAAAGCCACACTGGGCTATCTGTTGTATTCACCATTAGAACAAAGCCACACTGGGCTATCTGTTGTATTCACCATTAGAACAAAGCCACACTGGGCTATCTTTTATATTCACTATTAGAACAAAGCCACACTGGGCTATCTTTTATATTCACTATTAGAACAAAGCCACACTGGGTTATCTGTTGTATTCACCATTAGAACAAAGTCACATTGGGCTATCTGTT
>NW_013818946.1:0-468 GCF_000517525.1 Limulus polyphemus
CATCTGTGTCAGCCAAGCTCTTATTGTTGTTCCTGTACTTTAGTTTTATACACTTCTGTAATCCACTAAGCCCATCTGTGTCAGTCAAGCTCTTATTGTTGTTCCTGTACATTTAGTTTTATACACTTCTGTAATACACTAAGCCCATCTGTGTCAGCCAAGCTATTATTGTTGTTCCTGTACTTTAGTTTTATTACACTTCTGTAATACACTAAACCCATCTGTGTCAGCCAAACTATTATTGTTGTTCCTGTACATTAGTTTTATACACTTCTGTAATACACTAAGCCCATCTGTGTCAGCCAAACTATTATTGTTGTTCTGTACTTTAGTTTTATACACTTCTGTAATACACTAAACCCATCTGTGTCAGCCAAGCTCTTATTGTTGTTCCTGTACTTTAGTTTTATTACACTTCTGTAATACATTAAACCCATCTGTGTCAGCCAAACTATTATTGTTGTTCCT
>NW_013818947.1:0-467 GCF_000517525.1 Limulus polyphemus
GTCATCAGGATACAAGGCCAGAAAAGGTCAGCTTTCAGAGAGATTTGAGAGACTTTGCTGGCACTGTAACAAGCCTGGGCACAAGAGAGCTCAATGTTGGCACCTTCAACACAGGGGAGATGTCACAGCAGGAAAGGCTGGTATACAGAAAGGTTGTTGGAACTGTGGAAAGCACGGACATTTGAGGAGCCAGTGTAAGAAGAATATTACCAACAAGTCAGCCTCAAGGAGACCAGTAGTGGTTGGTGTTGAGGGACACTCACCAACCCCCATCATGAAAGTCCCAATAGCTAGGTGGAAAATGCCAAGCACACACAGTGTCTATGTGATAGGAAAGCTGGATGGCTAAAGGTGCAACTTTGTCATAGATTCTGCATCTCAGCAAACCCTTGTGAGCATCAAAGTGTTAGATCACGAAAGAGTACTAGAAGCCATACAGAAGCTTTGTGGTGTGACAGGCCATTCTT
>NW_013818948.1:0-468 GCF_000517525.1 Limulus polyphemus
ATTTACTAAAGTCAGCTTTGTACCATGAGACAAGGTGTGGTTTTATAATCCCAGGAAGACCAAAGGAAATTCTACTAAGTTCTCTTCTCTATGGGAAGGCCCATGTGACATAGTGGATCGTCTCTCAGACGTGACTTTCCGAATAAAATGTGGTCGGAGAGGTAAACCAAAGGTGGTGCATGCCAACAGGCTTTGGAGTTATCATGGTCCAGGTCATTTCATTTGGAACAAAGTGAACAAGAGAACAAATGACGCTGCTGAAGACGTGTCACCTGAAAAAGCCAATGTCAAAGAAGAAATTCTACCTGGTATTGAGAAGGGAAACAGTGAAACCCTTAATGAAGTTACTACCACTGATGTGACTGTTACCAATAATGAGACATTTCCTGATGGAACAAATGAGCCCCACATGAAGCAGAAGCCAATGAGATGGAGACCAGTACGGAAGAAGATACGTCCTGTAAAATT
>NW_013818949.1:0-467 GCF_000517525.1 Limulus polyphemus
GATGTGTCTTGAATCATTATCCAATACCAACAGATTTTATAAATCAGATTTCCTGTATTCCTTGTGTCTTGAATCATTGTCCAATACGAACGGATCTTATAACTCAGATTTCCAGTATTCCTTGTGTAGTGAATCATTATCCAATACTAACAGATCTTAAAACTTTAATTTCTTTATTCCTTGTGTCTTGAATCATTGTCCAATACTAAAAGATCTTACAACTCTGATTTCCTGTATTCCTTGTGTCTTGAATCATTGTCCAATACTAACAGATATTACAACTATCATTTCTTATATTCCTTGTGTCTTGAATCATTGTCCAATACTAACAGATCTTATAATTCTGATTTCCTTTATTCATTGTGTCTTGAATCATTATCCAATACTAACAGATCTTACAACTCTGATTTCTTTTATTCCTTGTGTTTTGAATCATTGTCCAATAAGAACAGATTTTATAACTCAGA
>NW_013818950.1:0-466 GCF_000517525.1 Limulus polyphemus
AACGTCACACAGTATCTTAAGGAAACAAATGGTCAATGACCTGTAAAACTTTTAAACAGAACAGTCATCTTGGTCAATCATATTCAATGTTTTCATTCTAACCAGCTTGGCTTGCTCTCCAAGTACAGTAAATTACAACCTGTAGTAAGAATAGACTAGCATTGAAATTCTCATACATACATACACACATACTACTATATTATAATACTGTTACGTCAGCGAGGTCACGTGACTAGTGTCACGCCACGTTTCTAGAACTATCCTGTACCTTCGTGAATGCCCTAGCATTTACTAAATATATGTTAGTCTGGTATATATATAAGATGCTCACAACGTGACGGGACAACAATTGTGTGTGTAGGTAGTGAGTAATTGAACTGCTGTCAGGAAGTATTGTTGAAGTTAACGTTCGTTGTTAAAACGTTTGTAAAAGAGCGACTGTTGAAAATAGTGTATCGGTAAAGTT
>NW_013818951.1:0-468 GCF_000517525.1 Limulus polyphemus
TTCACATTATAACGCCCTACGGCTGAAAGAGCGAGCACGTTTGGTGTGATGGGGATTCAAACCCGCGACTTGCAGATTGCGGGTCGAGCGCCCTAACCACCTGGCCATGCCCAGCCAAAAGTCTAAATAAGATTTATGTCACACTTACTAAAACATCTATTACCAAACTTCAAGATACACTACTATTTATGTAAACAACTGAATTTATAAATTAGTGGATCATACAGTTTGTGTAAATTATGTTCATATTACTACTTGTTCAATTCAGTGCAGTGTCTAATAATGTATATATATATTAGGTCGTCAAGAAATTAGTGTCGGGTTTTGGAACACTTTCATTAACCACCCCCCAAAAAACGTACATCACATATAATAGTTAAACGAACCGCCTAAACGCCACGTTAGTGTAGCCTATATAATGTGTAAAGTTTAGTATACTCTAATCCCTAATAGTGATGGCACACTATG
>NW_013818952.1:0-468 GCF_000517525.1 Limulus polyphemus
AATTTATAATAAATATTAACTATCAAGTGTTTACTAATACTATAAGAGTGATATTACTACAATAAAAATAAATTTTAAATGTCAAGTGTTTACTAATACCATGAGAGCGATAGTACTACAATAAAGATAAATATAAAATGTCAAGTGTTGACTAATACCATAAGAGCGATATTACTGTAATAAAGATAAATTTTAACTGTCAAGTGTTTACCAGTACCATGAGAGTGATATTACTACAATAAAGATAAATATTAACTGTCAAATGTTTATTAATACCATGAGAGCGATATTACTAAAATAAAGATAAATATTAACTGTCAAACATTTAGTAATACCATGACAGCGATATTACTCAAATAAAGATAAATATAAACTGACAAGTGTTTACTAATTCCATTTAAGCGATATTACAACAATAAAGATAAATATTAACTATCAAGTGTTTAATAATACCAAGAGAGCGATATT
>NW_013818953.1:0-468 GCF_000517525.1 Limulus polyphemus
GGTCCCGTCCAAGCTCAACATGACTTCCACATCTGCGTGTAGATGTAGTTTGAGTAACTTCTATATTTCTTCATGGTTTCATTGGTTGATCAGCACATAAAGGCCTTGGTCTTCATCTGTACGGAGTAGGGTACCGTCATCAACTTAAATGACTGACATGGTCATATCTTTGGTTCCTGTGTCAGTCATAAGCTTGTGAAATTCATTCATAGCTGATATCGATGTCGCCTTCAACATTCATAGCCGAGCCCGATGTCGCCTTCAACATTCATAGCCGAGCCCGATGTCGCCTTCAGCATTCATAGCCGAGCCCAATGTCGCCTTCAACATTCATAGCCGAGCCCAATGTCGCCTTCAACATTCATAGCCGAGCCCAATGTCGCCTTCAACATTTATAGCCGAGCCCAATGTCGCCTTCAACATCCATAGCCGAGCCCAATGTCGCCTTCAACATCCATAGCCGAGCCC
>NW_013818954.1:0-468 GCF_000517525.1 Limulus polyphemus
ATACAAATCATGGACTAAACAGACAAGTCATAGATTAAACAAATCATGGGCTAAACAGACAAGTCATAGATTAAACAAATCATGGATTAAACAGACAAGTCATAGATTAAACAAATCATGGGCTAAACAGGCAAGTCATGGATTATAAAAATCATGGGCTAAACAGACAAGTCATGGATTATAAAAATCATGGGCTAAACAGACAAGTCATAGATTAAACAAATCATGGGCTGAACAGACAAGTCATGGATTAAACAAATCATGGGCTAAACAGACAAGTCATAGATTATACAAATCATGGACTAAACAGACAAGTCATGGATTATAAGAATCATGGGCTAAACAGACAAGCCATAGATTATACAAATCATGGGCTAAACAGACAAGTCATAGATTAAACAAATCATGGGCTAAACAGACAAGTCATAGATTATACAAATCATGGGCTAAACAGACAAGTCATAGATT
>NW_013818955.1:0-467 GCF_000517525.1 Limulus polyphemus
AATGTCAGCCAAGTATACTTTATGTCTGTCCTTTATGCCTATGAGCTCAATAGTTACCCACACTGTTCCCCACAACCTTGCAGAATGTCCTGTCAAACCACAAAGCTTCTGTATGGCTTCTGGTACTCCTTCGTGATCTAACACCGTGATGCTCACAAGGGTTTGCTGAGACACAGAATCTATGACAAAGTTGCACCTTTGGCCATCCAGCTTTCCTGTCCCATAGACACTGTGTGTGCTTGGTATTTTACACCTAGCTGTTGGGACTTTCATGATGGGGGTTGGTGAGTGTCCCTCAACACCAACCACTACTGGTCTCCTTGAGGCTGACTTGTTGGTAATGTTCTTCTTACACTGGCTCCTCATATGTCCTTGCTTTCTACAGTTCCAACAACCTTTCTGGGTAGCAGTCTTTCCTGTTGTGGCACTTCCTCTGTGTTGGAGTTGCCAGCATTGAGCTCTCTTGT
>NW_013818956.1:0-467 GCF_000517525.1 Limulus polyphemus
ATTTTTACGTTTTTCATTACTTTAATGAAACAGGGAAATAGTTTTGTACTGCTGTTTGTTTTTCGAATTTCGCGCAAAGCTACACGAAGGCTATCTCCACTAGCCGTCCCTAATTTAGCAGTGTAAGACTAGAGGGAAGGCAGCTAGTCATCACCACCCACCGCCAACTCTTGGGCTACTCTTTTACCAACGAATAGTGGGATTGACCGTCACATTATAACGCCCCCACGGCTGAAAGGGCGAGCATGTTTGGTATTACGGGGATTCGAACCCGCGACCCTCAGATTGCGAGTCGAGCGCCCTAACCACCTGGCCATGCCGGGCCATCAAACTTGTTGGATAATCTGACGGCCGAACATATGCTATGCAATGACTATTGTATGATAGTATCTAGTATAGTAATTTGCATTTAAATGCTAATCAGCTAAAAAGGTGGGACGTCGTCAGGTGTTCTGGTAACAGGGTCG
>NW_013818957.1:0-468 GCF_000517525.1 Limulus polyphemus
AATTCTTTTGACGTCACTAAATTGCAGAAGTTATGAGGCAATGAAATTCGTCCTGAGGTCAGATCAACCGGCACCTTTCCGTTCCCAATTTCCAGCAATTGATGTGAGAATATCTCAGCTGATCGATCGTTTTGCAGCTGGACACGCATATCTGTAGTTAATTTTAACGTCTTTACGTGTGTCGCCACAAAGTAGAGTATTTCAGGCAAGCATTTATTTCGTCCGTAGGTGTCGATCGAGGAATTACAGGTAATGTTTGCCTGAAATCTCCTGCAAGCAATATTAATGCGTCCCCAAATGGTCTGATGTTTCCACGCAAATCTTGCAATGATCAATCAAGAGCGTCGAGCGATTTTTTGTACGCCATTGTGGCATTCATCCCAAACAATAAGTTTGCATTCCTGCAATACTTTTCCCATGCCGGATGCTTTGGGAATGTTGCACGTTGGAGTTTCAATGAATTGCATG
>NW_013818958.1:0-468 GCF_000517525.1 Limulus polyphemus
CAAGATTTTAACGATACTGTGTTCTGTCAATAAGAAAACAGAAGATTTAACGATACTGTGTACTGTCAATAAGAAGACACAAGATTTAACAATACTGTGTACTCTCTATAAGAAGACACACGATTTAGTAATACGGTGTACTATTTATAAAAAGACAATGGATTTTACGATACTGTGTACTGTCAATAAGAAGACACAAGATTTAACAATACTGTGTACTGTCAATAAGAAGACACAAGATTTAACGATATTCTGTACTGTCAATAAGAAGACACAATATGTAACGATATTGTGTACTGTCAATAAGAAGACACAAGATTTAACAATACTGTGTACTATCAGTAAAAGACAATAGATTTTACGATACTGTGTACTGTCAATAAGAAGACACAAGATTTAACAATACTGTGTACTGTCAATAAGAAGACACAAGATTTAACGATACTGTGTACTGTCAATAAGAAGACA
>NW_013818959.1:0-1003 GCF_000517525.1 Limulus polyphemus
AAAAAACAACAACAACTAAAATTAGCGGAACGACCGAAAGAACTATTGTAAATGGGATTTTCTAAATATGAATATACAGATATATATATCTAAATTATGAAGATTTGTAAGTTTCACACTTTCAAGGTAGAAGATAAAATATGCTATTATAAACTGGTCAAATCAAGATTTAACAATCGAGTGGTGGTAAAGAACATATAGTGCACAAATAATTTGTGTCATATCTGCCTTAGAACTGTTTTAAAAAAAAAATTGTTCTAGTAAAAAAAGCAATATTTGATCAAAACGTTACAGGTATGTATTCCCCTAGTAACAGTATTCTCTGTATTAATTTAATCTTCATCAAAGCCAACAAGCACCCAAGTGTTAATAAACACAGAGTTGTTTAAACATTTGTTTAACAACAAGTAAAAGATTGGAATGGTCTATTCTTTCACTGGGGTGTGTGCCTGCTGGCGAGACTCGTAACGGAGAATTCCACTCGTCATCAGTGACCGTGGACATGACCCCCGAATAAAACTTTTAACAACAACATAAGCGTTATTTCATTCCGATCCCGGGAGGGCCGGTAGAGATTACGCCCTCTCGTCAGCCAAGGGACGAAAAAAGAAAAATTGTGTAAAATAAATAGTAAATGGGTAAGCGTGCAAGTAATCACAGGAGGCTGAAAATGGGGGAAATGTGATATTTGCAGATGGAGGAAACAATCCAGAAAAATATGGGTGAACACTAACCAGTCTATATCATATAATAGAGATTCTGTGGGAACTGGCAACAGGGAATATCGAGTATTATAAATCAGGATAGATAAATGGGGTAAGAGGGGACATCGGCATCTCGACGTGGTCGGGATTGTCAGCTGGAAGGGACATGACATAGAGGTTCATTAGTTGATCAGCTGGTGCAAAAATGTTTCTTGAAGTGGGTACAGTGGTGGCGAGAACATCGGATAAGATGAGATTGTGGTCAAGAAAACATTTATTAACACAGTGAGTGCAAAGCT
>NW_013818960.1:0-469 GCF_000517525.1 Limulus polyphemus
ACACATTATTGTTAAATCTTGTGTTTTCTTACTGACAGTACACAGTATTGTTAAATCTTGTGTCTTCTTATTGACAGTACACAGTATATTAAATCTTGTGTCTTCTTATTGACAGTACACAGTATCGTTAAATCTTGTGTCTTCTTATTGACAGTACACAGTTTCGTAAAATCTTGTGTCTTCTTATTGACAGGACACATTATTGTTAAATCTTGTGTTTTTTTACTGACAGTACACAGTATCGTTAAATCTTGTGTCTTCTTATTGATAGTACACAGTATTGTTAAATCGTGTGTCTACTTATTGACGGTACACAGTTTTGTTAAATCTTGTGTTGTCTTATTGACAGTACACAGTTTTGTTAAATCTTGTGTATTCTTATTGACAGTACACAGTATCGTTAAATCTTGTGTATTCTTATTGACAGTACACAGTATCGTAAAATCTTGTGTCTTCTTATTGACAGGAC
>NW_013818961.1:0-497 GCF_000517525.1 Limulus polyphemus
TTGAATCTGAAACTTATCATTTTTGTGGAAATTTCAATTGTTTGATTTATTACTCAGCTATAAAAATACTGCCTAGTTATAAAAATATTACCAAGTTATGATCGGTGCAGTAGTTTCCAGTATCTGTGTTTTGGACGTATACATCACAAGCTTCATTATTTATAAGATATATTAATTTAGATAACCTAGGTTTCAGTATGGTGTTAGGATGGGAGTAGGACCCTTGAGGGATGATAAAGGAAGGCTAGTATCTGATGATTATATGGTTGAGTTATTAAATTTTGCTTTTTCTTCAGTTTTTACTGACGAAGATTTAAACAGTATTCCATGTCTTGAACAGTTGATAAATGGAATCGAGATCAAACAAGATGACTACATAAATTCTGAGCTGGTTGAGAAAAAATTGGGAAGTTTAAAAAACAATGAGGCTCCTGGGACAGATAGTATTTCCCTGAGGGTTTTGAAGGTGGTTAAAGATTGGATATGTGAGCCACTTA
>NW_013818962.1:0-467 GCF_000517525.1 Limulus polyphemus
AAAAACCCGATAAACCGAGCGCTTTTGAAAAGTGGACCTTTATTATTTTGGGGCAAACTGGGAATGGTGGTGTAATAGAATGAATGATATACAAAGGGAGTTTAGTGACGTCATGAAGGTCATCTGGTCTTCCAGCAAATGTTTAATATATTTTTCAATGTACTGTTATAAGTGTTTCTTATTTCCAGTACAATGTGGCCGGCAACTAGAGCGTTATGTAGAAAGGTGTTAAGGATATTTTGCTTTAGAAATGGTTAAAATAAAAAATAAATCTACACTTAAGTGTTTAAATAAAACAAAGTTTCTGTTTGATGGTAGAGACAATGTTCCCATTAGCATAAGTATAAAGATAATTAATATATCTTTATTCTACGAGCAAACGCCTCCTACATCGGAATGACTACCACAACCCTGTCAAGACGCCTAACAATAGCACCTACAAATGGAGCCATCAAAGAACATTAGTG
>NW_013818963.1:0-468 GCF_000517525.1 Limulus polyphemus
TTGTTTTGATAGACCTCTGTAATGGTAGACTTCTGTTTTGATAGACCTCTGTATTGATAGAACTCTGTAATAGACCTCTATATTGATAGAACTCTGTAATAGACCTCTGTATTGATAAACCTCTGTATTGATAGAACTCTGTAATAGACCTCTGTGTTGATAAACCTCTGTATTGATAGACCTCTATATTAATAAACCTCTGTATTGATAAACCTGTATTGATAAACCTGTAGTGATATACCTCTGTATTGATAAACATCTGTAATGATAGACCTCTGTAATGGTAGACTTCTGTTTTGATAAACCTCTGTAATGGTAGACTTCTGTTTTGATAGACCTCTGTAATGGTAGACTTCTGTTTTGATAGACCTCTGTAATGGTACACTTCTATTTTGATAGACCTCTGTAATGGTAGACTTCTGTTTTGATAGACCTCTGTAATGGTATAATTCTGTTTTGATAGACCTC
>NW_013818964.1:0-668 GCF_000517525.1 Limulus polyphemus
GTTAGTGCCAAACAACATTTAGACCACCCTGTATACCGAATATCAAAATGCTGCTCCGTTAGTGCCAAACAACATTTAGACCACCCTGTATACCGAATATCAAAATTCTGCTACGTTAGTGCCAAACAACATTTAGACCACCCTGTATACCGAATATCAAAACGCTGCTCCGTTAGTGACAAACAACATTTAGACCACCCTGTATACCGAATATCAAAACGCTGCTCCGTTAGTGACAAACAACATTTAGACCACCCTGTATACCGAATATCAAAACGCTGCTACGTTAGTGCCAAACAACATTTAGACCACCCTGTATACCGGATGTCAAAACGCTGCTCCACTCGGTTTGACAATTCAGTTGTTTGATCAAACAAGTAAACTTGACAAACATTTCGCTGACAAACTTTACATACAACAGCAAGCATATGACATTCTCTTACAGAATGGTCTACTTGAGAGATAGTGCTGCCACCTGCTGATGAAATGTCGCGATGGTCATCAAACTAACTGTTCGCTGATTTATCGAATTATCTCACAGTGTGTGGCTTTCAAAACTAAATACACCATTTGTCACACCTCTGCCTTCTTCACTGTTTACCTAATGTTGGTATTATGTTCCTTAAACCAATGAGTAGATAGGATTTCTATCTTTAGTTAACTTGTCT
>NW_013818965.1:0-468 GCF_000517525.1 Limulus polyphemus
GATGGTTACCTGGAGAGGAGAAAGGCGCCACCAGGTAAATTCTGCCCGAGAACCCTCATCAGGGCTAGGTTCTTGTCTAGTGGTTAGCGTGTCAAACTGAAAATCCGAGTGTTTGTGCTATGTTTATCGTTGCCTCAAGATCGCGCTCCAATTACTATTACTTCAGGGTTTGTGCTCTGTTTATCGTTGCCTCAAGATCGCGCTCCAATTGCTATTACTTCATTACCTATTTTCAAAAATCGTCGATTTTTTTTTCGGAATAGCCTTCTGGTGGTTCAGCAGTGGGCTTGCGGGCTTATAACGCTACACCCACAGTGGACAGACAACAGCTAATGCGTTATGAAACTTAAATAACTAAACCTGTTTTACGGGAAATTGGAAATATTTCAATAAAATGATATATTGGTTCGAATCCCCGTCCCACCAAACATGCTCGCCCTTTCAGCCGTGGGGACGTTATAATGTGAC
>NW_013818966.1:0-465 GCF_000517525.1 Limulus polyphemus
ACTGTCTTCTTAGGCCTTCTTAAACTGGATTTTTTCGACTTTGATAGCGGTATTTTTAGTCTTTCTTACACTATATTTTAATAACTTTTATAATGGTCTTTTTAATCCCTCTTAAACTAGATTTTTTTGACTTTTATAACGGTATTTTTAGCCCTTTTCCATTTGATTTTCTTGATATTGATAAAGGATTTTTAGTTTTTCTTCCATTTGATTTTGTTGACTTTTATAACTGTCTTTTTAATCCTTTTTAGACTAGATTTTTTTTACTTTGATAACAGTCGTTTAGTTTTTCTTTCACTAGATTATAATGACTTTCATAATTGTCTTTTTAGTCTTTGTTGCACTAGATTTTGTTGTCATTGATAACGGTTTTTATAGTCCTTCCTCCGCAAGATTTTGTTAACATTAATGACGGTCTTTTTAGTCCCTCTTCCACTATATTTTGTCGACTGTTAAAACAGACTG
>NW_013818967.1:0-468 GCF_000517525.1 Limulus polyphemus
ACACAAACATATATATTTAGTGGTACAAGTGATGTAGTTTCTGTTACTATTACTACATTATACAAACATATATATTTAGTGGTACAAGTGATGTGGTTTCTATTACTATTACTACATTCTACAAACATATATATTTAGTGGTACAAGTGATGTGGTTTCTGTTACTATTACTACATTATACAAACATATATATTTAGTGATACAAGTGATGTGGTTTCTGTTACTATTACTACATTATACAAACATATATATTTAGTGGAACAAGTGATGGTTTCTGTTACTATTACTACATTATACAAACATATATATTTAGTGGTACAAGTGGTGTAGTTTCTGTTACTATTACTACATTATACAAACATATATATTTAGTGGTACAAGTGATGTAGTTTCTGTTACTATTACTACATTATACAAACATATATATTTAGTGGTACAAGTGGTGTAGTTTCTGTTACTATTACTA
Source organism: Limulus polyphemus (assembly GCF_000517525.1). Classification (NCBI taxonomy): domain Eukaryota; kingdom Metazoa; phylum Arthropoda; class Merostomata; order Xiphosura; family Limulidae; genus Limulus; species Limulus polyphemus. Next base: position 467 of record NW_013818967.1, read on the forward strand.
CA
>NW_013818968.1:0-468 GCF_000517525.1 Limulus polyphemus
AAAAAATAAGAAGGAAAACACTTAGTCATCTGCTGTGAGGGTGCTGTTTAATAAAAAAATTGTTCATTTATTCAACTGAGGTTTTCTACATTTCTTTCTACCTATTGCTAATGCATTTTTTCTTCTAAAACCGTTATATTTCTTCTCATAAAACTTTTCAGGATCGGTCAGTAAACAAGAGGGAATACTTAATATCCGCGGCATTTGAAATTCTTTTATGCAGGATTAGAGTAAATTAATCTATAAGACCTTGGACGTGTTCAAATGCATCAATCGAAAGGGTTTGACCTCCTGAGTCCAAAATGGAAATTATATCTCAAATCGGCGAAGAGATGACGGAGCTATAAGTTAATAGTTTGTACTTTGTTACGTATTACAATTTCGAATGGTCTGAAACTGATAATTTAAATTTAGCAGTTAAATAAATGCCGATATATCTCCAATTTATGATATTTGCCAACAAGATAG
>NW_013818969.1:0-465 GCF_000517525.1 Limulus polyphemus
ACTGGTGTTTATGTCGTGTAGTATCATCACTGGTGTTTATGTCGTGTAGTATCATCACTGGTGTTTATGTCGTGTAGTATCATCACTGGTGTTTATTCGTGTAGTATCATCACTGGTGTTTATGTCGTGTAGTATCATCACTGGTGTTTATGTCGTGTAGTATCATCACTGGTGTTTATGTCGTGTAGTATCATCACTGGTGTTTATGTCGTGTAGTATCATCACTGGTGTTTTATATCGTGTAGTAGCATCACTGGTTTTATATCTTGTAGTATCATCACTGGTGTTTTATATCTTGTAGTATCATCACTGGTGTTTTATGTCGTGTAGTAGCATCATGTAGTAGCATCGTTGGTTTTATATCTTGTGTTGACCCATCGTGTAGTATTTATATGTAAATTCAACAGTGTGCGACTTCTTGTAACTTCTGGTATTTATACGTAAATTCAACAGTGTGACTCTTGT
>NW_013818970.1:0-468 GCF_000517525.1 Limulus polyphemus
TTAAGCCCTGTGACAAAGAACTTTTGGGCACAATGGGACCAGTTGAAGCTTGAAGATGGTATTCTTCTCCGAAGATGGGAAACTGCAGATGGGAAGTGACGACCTGGCAAACGGTTATACCGAGAAAGTTATGGGAAGTTGTGCTGCGTCAATCCCATGATACTTTAACAGGAAGACATCTCGGAGTTAAGAAGACATTGAGTCACCTACGACAAAGATTTTACTGGATAGGTATGAGGCAAGATGTGGAAGAATAGTGCAGAACATGCAGTACATGCTGTGCTAAAAGGGGACCCAAGCATAAGGGACATGCTCCAATGAAGTTATATCAAGTTGGTGCACCAATGGAAAGAGTAGCCATTGACATTGGTGGTCCTCTGCCCCAAACTCGTGCTGGAAACAAGTACATTTGTGTGGTGATGGATTATTTTACTAAGTGGCCTGAGGCATATGCAATACCAAATCAGG
>NW_013818971.1:0-468 GCF_000517525.1 Limulus polyphemus
CCACAAGGTCTGTGCAGACGAGGTCATGATCTCCTTTCGAAAAGACGTCTGCATAATTGCCAAAGGTTCTCTAACCTAAAGAGCCTGTGATGATGACAAATGGACTATGCTCTTCTTATAGAGGTCAGTTAAATGTTCTGGAAGTGTATGTCCTTTCTTTATAGTTGTATTTCTTGACTGGCTCTTCCTCCTGGCACACACTCAACAATGCCCCTTCCTTAAGTGTCTGCTCACATTTAGAGAGATTGGCCACTGTTATAGGTACTACTTGATGACCTGCGACAAGTGACCTTCAAATGATCTTCAAATCTGCTGGCCTGGAAGGGTTTTCCACTGCTTCCACAAGCATTGGGCTTCTTTGGGGATGTTCATTTATCCTACCCCAAATTATCTTCTCTGACATAGAGGGTATTGTAGTTGACTAAAGTGCTGTGACATGCTAATCAACAGATGTAGCAACACTTACTG
>NW_013818972.1:0-469 GCF_000517525.1 Limulus polyphemus
CAATTCGACCGATCTCATAACCAACAAAAAAAAAAAAATGAAATAAACCTAAATTAACCTTATTTTCTTTCTAGTATGGCTTCAAATTGTAACATGAAATTACATTCATTTATTCTAAGTAGCTGTAAGTTCGTAACATTATACATCTATTTATAATTATATTTTATTGTTTTATTGCCGTTTGAAATGTGTCTAACTGCTATCCTCGCCATTATAAGTTGTAAATCACTCCTGGAACATACAGCTCATGTTACCTATCGAATTACATTACCCACGTGCTCCCTCGAGTGCTTCAGTACTTTTAATTTTAGTTACTTTTATAATAATAAATAAAGAATAAATATAAAAACAAGAAATAAAGTACTTACCCAATCTACTTTTATTTTGCCCTAGATTGTCGAGGAGAGTTAAGCCTGATTTTTTTAGTGATTATAGTAAAGCACTTAACAATTTTTATTTAATTAAATAA
>NW_013818973.1:0-466 GCF_000517525.1 Limulus polyphemus
AACTACACACATAGTCTAAACTGGGCTACACACGTAGTCTAAACTGAACTACACACGTAGTCTAAACTGAACTACACACGTAGTCTAAACTGAACTACACACGTAGTCTAAACTGAACTACACACATAGTCCAAACTGAACTACACACGTACTCTAAACTGAACTACACAAACTGAACTGCACACATAGTCCAAACTGAACTACACACGTAGTCTAAACTGAACTACACACGTACTCTAAACTGAACTACACACGCAGTCTAAACTGAACTACACACATAGTCTAAACTGAACTACACACATAGTCCAAACTGAACTACACACGTAGTCTAAACTGAACTACACACATAGTCCAAACTGAACTACACACATAGTCCAAACTGAACTACGCACGTAGTCTAAACTGAACTACACGCGTAGTCCAAACTGAACTACACACGTAGTCCAAACTGAACTACACACGTACT
>NW_013818974.1:0-469 GCF_000517525.1 Limulus polyphemus
TTAAGATTTACCAATACTGTGTACTGTCAATAAGAAGACACAAGATTTAACAAAACTGTGTACTGTCAATAAGAAGACACAAGATGTAACAATACTGTGTACTGTCAATAAAAAGACACAAGATTTAACAAAACTGTGTACTGTCAATAAGAAGACACAAGATGTAACAATACTGTGTACTGTCAATAAAAAGACACAAGATTTAACAATACTGTGTACTGTCAATAAGAAGACACAAGATTTAACAATAGTGTGTACTGTCAATAAGAAGACACAAGATTTAACAAAACTGTGTAATGTCAATAAGAAGACACACGAATTAGCAATACTGTGTACTATCTATAAAACGACACAAGATTTAACGATACTCTGTACTGTCAATAGGAAGACACAAGATTTAACGATACTGTGTACTCTCAATAAGAAGACACAAGATTTAACAAAACTGTGTACTGTCAATAAGAAGACA
>NW_013818975.1:0-743 GCF_000517525.1 Limulus polyphemus
GACCCTAATAAATTACGTTGTAGTGAATATGAATTATTTAATAGTTTAGAGCGTGACTGAAAGATGTTCCTAGGTTTGTTGGTCTACGTCTCTCGTTGCTTAAGACACTAAAAACCCGAATAAATTACGTTTTATTGAATATTATTTATTTCATAATGTATAGCGTGACTGAAAGATGTTCTTAGGTTTTGTTGTTCTACGTCTCTCGTGGCTTATGACACTAAAACCCTTAGGAATTACGTTGTAGTGAATATGAATTATTTCATAGTGTAGAGCGTGACTGAAAGTTATTCTTAGGTTTATTTTTTCTACGTCTCTCGTGGCTTAACACACTAAAAACCATAATAAATTACGTTATAATGAATATGAATTATTTCATAGTGTAGAGCGTGACTGAAAGATGTTCCTAAGTTTGTTTCTCTACGTCTCTCGTGGCTTAAGACACTAAAAACCCTAATAAATTACGTTATAGTGAATATGAATTATTTCATAGTGTAAAGCGTGACTGAAAGATGTTCCTAGGTTTGTTGCTCTACGTCTCTCGTGGCTTAAGACACTAAAAACCCGAATAAATTACGTTTTAGTGAATATTATTTATTTCACAGTGTAGAGCGTGACTGAAAGATGTTCCTAGGTTTTATTGCTCTACGTCTCTCGTGGATTAAGACAATAAAAACCCCAAGAAATTACGTTGTAGTGAATATGAATCATTTCATAATGTATAGCGTGACTGAAAGATGTTC
>NW_013818976.1:0-468 GCF_000517525.1 Limulus polyphemus
TTGTATGGGCCTTCCCATGGAGAAGACAACTTAGGAGACTTTGGTCTTCCTGGGATTATACAACCATACCTTGTCTCCAGGTACAAACCTGACTTCAGTAGATCTCTTATCATAAGTTAACTTCATGGAATCAGCAGACGTTTTCAAGTTTGAACGCACTTGATGGTGAATATCATCCATCCTTTCCGATAACACTTCCACAAACTATGACATATTCACAGGCAACTCTTCATAAGGTGGGTGTCCCTTATGCTGGGGTCCCCTTTTAGCACTACATGTACTGCATGTCCTGCACCATTCTTCCACATCTTGCCTCATATCTATCCATCTATCTATCTTTGTCGTAGATGACTTAATGTCTTCCTAATTCCGAGATGTCCTCCTGTTAGATTATCATGGGATGGACGCAGCACAACTTCCCGTAACTTCCTTGGTATAACTGTTTGCCAAGTCGTCACTTTCCCATCT
>NW_013818977.1:0-464 GCF_000517525.1 Limulus polyphemus
AATACTGTGTACTGTCAATAAGAAAACACAAGATTTAAAAGTATCGTGTACTTTCAATAAAAAGACACATGATTTAACGATACTGTGTACTGTCCATAAAAAGACTAAGGATTTAAAGAAACTGTGTACTGTCAATATGAAGACATAAGATTTAACGATACTGTGTACTCTCAATAAGAAAACACAAGATTTAACAATACTGTGTACTATTAATAAAAAGACACAATATTTAACGATACTGCGTACTGTCAATAAGAACACACAAGATTTAACGATACTGTGTACTTTCAATAAGAAGAAACAAGATTTAACAAAACTGTGTACTGTCAATAAGATGACACAAGATTTAACAATATTGTGTACTATCAATAAAAAGACACAAGATTTTTCAATACTGTATACTGTCAATAAGAAGACACAAGATTTAACGATACTGTGTACTGTCAATAAGAAGACACAAGATT
>NW_013818978.1:0-468 GCF_000517525.1 Limulus polyphemus
CTACTGTATGTTGTATGTATCTATATAGATATAATAGTACTGTCTGTTGTATGTCCATGTAACTACTTCGCAGGGTGTGTTTGGATCTTCACCCAAGTTGGTGTGAAGGTTCATTAGGTCCATGGGGAGATACATATACATTTTCAGTTTTGCGTTTTGCGGTTTTTACCACTTCTTCGCCACCTTTTGATGGAACTTCACCAAATTTAGCATGAAGTTTTGTTGGGTCCATGCGAACTTGCGATTTCACATTTTGTGTTTTGCAGTTTTTATGGACATTTTTACGTTTTTATATTTTAATAAATTAATAAGCAACATGTCTGCGGATTTACAACGCTAGAAACCGGGTTTCGATACCCGTGGTGGGCAGAGTACTGACAACCCCTTTTGTGTAGCTTTGTGCTTAACTCGAAACAAACAAACTTGAGGAACATATATGAAATATATATAATAGTATCCAGGGTAGCG
>NW_013818979.1:0-298 GCF_000517525.1 Limulus polyphemus
CACTACACACCAGCATGCTATGTAGAAAAACACACTTCTCTACATATTACAAAAGAGCCACCTACCGAAATTCAACCACAGCCGTATTTCACAAATCCTCTGCTACCCCCAAACCATGGTAAAATATCTATCCCCACACAACATGATACACAACATCACTAAAACACCACCATGATCTGTAAAAGTAAGAAGAAGAGTATATTGTATAACTATTTCACTTTTCAGATCTTCAATAGCTCTTCACTCGGGCACTAGACCGGGCTTTTTTTCGGTCCGGACTAGTGAAAGTGCGTTTTCT
>NW_013818980.1:0-468 GCF_000517525.1 Limulus polyphemus
ACAAAAAATCTACTGTAAGAATTATTAAAATGATCGTTATCAAAGTTAACAAAATCTAGTGGAAGAAGGACTAAAAATACCATTATAAATGTCAAAATATCTAGTGTAAAAATTACTAAAAAGACCGTTATCAAAATCGTAAATATATAATGTAAGAAGGACAAAAAGACCATTATGAATGTAAAAAAATTTAGTGTAAGTAGGACTAATAAGACCATTATGAATGTCAAAATATCTAGTATAAGAATTATTAAAAAGACCGTTATCAAAATCGACAAAATCAAGTGGAAAAAGAGCTAAAAATACAGTTATCAAAGTAGAAAATATATAATGTAAGAAGAACAAAAAGACCATTATGAATGTCAAAAATCCTAGTGTAAGAATTATTAAAATGAGCGTTATCAAAGTTAACCAAATCTAGTAGAAAAAGGTCTAAAAAGACCATTATCAAAGTCAAAAAAATCTACT
>NW_013818981.1:0-1038 GCF_000517525.1 Limulus polyphemus
ACAAACACTATAATACTACAAACAAATATCTTATTTAATATAGCCAACTCAAACACTATAATACTACAAACAAGCATCTAATTTAATATAGCCATCACAAACACTATAATACTACAAACAGATATCTTATTTAATATAGCCAACACGAACACTATAATACTACACTATAGAACTACAAACAAATGTATTATTTAATATAACCAACACAAACACTATAATACTACATAGTGTTTGTGTTGCTATATAAAATTAGATATTCTTTTAGTATTATAGGGTTTGTGTTGGCTTTATTAAATCAGATGATCGTCTGTAGTACTATAGTGATTGTGTTGGCTATATTAAATCAGATAATTGTTTGTAGTACTATAGTGTTTGTTTTTGCTAGATTAAATCAGATATTTGATTGAAGTACTATAGTGTTTGTGTTGGCTATATTAAATCAGATATTTCTTTGTAGTACTATAGTGTTTGTGTGGGCTATATTAAACCAGATATTTGTTTTTAGTATTATAGGGTTTGTGTTGGCTTTATTAAATCAGATGATAGTTTGTAGTACTATAGTGATTGTGTTGGCTATATTAAATCAGATAATTGTTTGTAGTACTATAGTGTTTGTTTTGGCTAGATTAAATCAGATATTTGTTTGAAGTATTATAGTGTTTGTGGGTGCTATATGAAATCAGATATTTCTCTACTACAAACAAATGTCTGATTTAATATAGCAAACACAAACACTATAATACTACAAACATATATTTGGTTTAATATAGCCAACAAAAACACTATAATACTTCAAACAAATAACTGATTTAATATAGCCAACACGAACACTATAATACTACACTATAGTACTACAAACAAATATATGATTTAATATAGCCAACTCAAACACTATAGTACTACAAACAAATATCTTATTTCATATAGCCAACACGAACACTATAGTACTACAAACAAATATCTTATTTAATATAGCCAACTCAAACACTTTAATACTACAAACAAACATCTAATTTAATATAGCTAACACAAACACTA
>NW_013818982.1:0-1024 GCF_000517525.1 Limulus polyphemus
CAAATTAGAAACATATCAACTAAATTAGTCCGACCTATTTACTAGTACTAGTTTTATTTAAAGCGAATCGGCACGTCTACTTTCCATTATATTGTATTGTATGCTTATATATATTGGAAACAACTGTATTCATATTTTCAACACAGGAAGAAACAATATCCAGTGAACTAACTACTGTGTACGAAACATCAAGACAATCATGTAGTAAAGAACTTAAAGAACCAATTATGAACGACTTGGACTGTAGAACAACAATAAATAACTAAAAAGTATGTGAATCATTGGAAGAAGATTCAGCCAATGTGAACGTTGATGACGAACAACCGTACAGTAATGATGATGTTAAACTTCATGTGTCACCAAAAGAAGCTCTGAAAATGAAAGAATTTTACCTTTAATCCGTAGTTTGTATTTGCTCCTTTTACCCATTCATGTTTGTGAATGTTTTCTATAAGGTAAGTTTGTGAAAGATCTGATGACCAAAATCAAAGTTTGTACATAATGTTTTGATTCCATCCCGTATCTCAAGATGGTTTATGATAAGAATAACGTTTTTAATGTAAATTGTAAATTCTAGTGTAAAAAGTTTCATAGTCATAAATTCAAAGGATTCTTACAAAAAGTAAACTGATACCAAGAATATTAAATAAGAACGACTTGTAGTTAAAACCAAAGTACCAAAATGAGGACTGTGTTAGACTTCAAAAATACTTTTTGCTGTTTTCCAGACATATGGACAGACGTTTATACAAGACGACACGGCCCACAATCACACGGCTTATGGCATGAACAACTCCAGCTACAGAACCAGTGGTGGACAGAAATTAATTCAGGACAAAATATCTTACAAGGTAAGAATGTGTAAAGCAAAGTGACTTGTGTAGATATTAATAATTACTAAAATAATATTTGTTGTGTAAAGTGTATACAGTATTTATGGCTCAGCAGTAAACTAGGTGGGCTATAACGATAAAATTCGGGTCTCTGTCCCTGCTGATTTGCACATAAAGTGAAAACATATCCT
>NW_013818983.1:0-468 GCF_000517525.1 Limulus polyphemus
TCCTATACACAAGCCATGGGGCCCGGCATGGCCAGGTGGTTAAGGCACTCGACTCGCAATCTGAGGGTCGCGGGCTCGAATCCCCGTCACACCAAACATGCTCGCCCTTTCAGCCGTGGGGGAGTTATAATGTGACGGTCAATCCCACTATTCGTTGGTAAAAGAGTAGCCCAAGAGTTGGCGGTGGGTGGTGATGACTAGCTGCCTTCCCTCTAGTCTTACACTGCTAAATTAGGGACGGCTAGCGCAGATAGCCCTAGTGTTGCTTTGCGCGAAATTAAAAACAAACAAACAAACAAACAAACACAAGCCATGAGTAAATACATTTAAATAGGCATACATAGTTTAGTTCAATTGAATGTGTTATTTATAACAATAGTAGTTTTTTTCGTTTAAAAACATAACTATTTATAATGCTCCCTGAATAATAAAAAAATAAATTATAGTAATGGAGTTAGTAAAGTTAGT
>NW_013818984.1:0-467 GCF_000517525.1 Limulus polyphemus
GCCCATAGATAGGCCTCAATAAAATGTTTTTAATTGTGTACCAGTTTAACGGTGAATATTATTTATGATTTTAACTTTATACACAAGTGCCAAAATACTGTAGTAATCTGTAGAGAGACTTGAATATAGCTGTGCATCAAAGACATCCTTCCAACTTACAAGAACTGGAGGATATCTGCAAATATTTCCAGCATACTGTGTAAAGCTTGTGGAGGGCTCTCCAAAACGACTTTCAGCTGTCATTACTGCCAAAGAATCTTCGACCAAATATTAACTGCATAATGATATAAGAGAGTAAAGACTTTTGGAACACAAGTTTTCAAAATTTTTTGTGTTATATCACTGAATTGGGTAACAATAGAACTTTTGTTCTTTATAATATTTAGAAACTGGTCTGAGATTAATATAATAAATATTTTTGGACATTTGAGTTATGTCTTTCACAAGAAAGTAACTAAAACTGATTA
>NW_013818985.1:0-675 GCF_000517525.1 Limulus polyphemus
CAAACACTTGAATTCTTCCTCTAGCCGGGACATATCATCATCAAAAGTTGTTGCAAATACAATGACATCGTCCAGGTACACTAGGGCTATCCTCCATTGTAGACCTTCCAATACTCTTTCCATCAGCCTCTCAAATGTTGCTGGAGCATTACTAAGCCCGAATGGCATCACTCGGTATTGCCAGAGACCTTGGCCATAACTAAATGCAGTCTTAGGTTTATCTGCTTCAGACATTTTCACTTGATGGAAACCCGACTTTATGTCCAGAGTTGAAAACCACCTGGCTCCACTTATGGCATCAAGAGTATCATCAATTCTGGGCAGTGGGTATGAGTCTTTTTCGGTTATACTGTTAAGAGCCCTGAAGTCCACACAGCAATGTTTGGTCCCATCCTTTTTCCCTGGACTAACATGACGGGAACTGACCAGGAACTATCTGATTTATCGACTATCCCTTCCTTAATTAGACCATCCATGACCTTTTCTATCTCTTGTCGCTTTGCTGGAGCTATTCTCATTGGAGGGATCTTTATTGGACAGTGATTGCCTGTGTTTATTCTGTGTTCTACAAGGTTTGTGCAGCAGAGGTCATGATCTCCTTTCGAAAAGACATCAGCATAATTTGCCAAAAGTTTTTTACCTGAAGAGCCTGTGATGATGCCAAATACACACCCA
>NW_013818986.1:0-694 GCF_000517525.1 Limulus polyphemus
TACTTGTGATACGCATAACAATGCTATTAAATCAAACACTTGTGATACACATAACAATGTTATTAAATCAAATACTTGTGATACGCATAACAATGTTATTAAATCAAACACTTGTGATACGCATAACAATGTTATTAAATCAAATACTTGTGATACGCATAACAGTGCTATTAAATCAAACACTTGTGATACACATAACAATGTTATTAAATCAAACACTTGTGATACGCACAACAATGTTATTAAATCAAACACTTGTGATACGCATAACAATGTTATTAAATCAAACACTTGTGATACACATAACAATGTTATTAAATCAAATACTTGTGATACGCATAACAATGCTATTAAATCAAACACTTGTGATACGCATAACAATGTTATTAAATCAAACACTTGTGATACGCATAACAATGTTATTAAATCAAATACTTGTGATACGCATAACAATGTTATTAAATCAAACACTTGTGATACGCATAACAATGTTATTAAATCAAACACTTGTGATACACATAACAATGTTATTAAATCAAATACTTGTGATACGCATAACAATGTTATTAAATCAAACACTTGTGATATGCATAACAATGTTATTAAATCAAATACTTGTGATACGCATAACAATGTTATTAAATCAAATACTTGTGATACGCATAACAATGCTATTAAATCAAACACTTGTGAT
>NW_013818987.1:0-598 GCF_000517525.1 Limulus polyphemus
TATGGTGTTTATAAATTCGATAACTAGAGTTACACCTAGGTGTTCGTTAGTTGTTGTACCAAATAACGCTAAAGATGAGTTTGATAGTTACAAATTCGGTAACTAGAGTTACACCTAGGTGTTCATGGTGTAGTTGTACCAAGTAAGGCTAAAGATGAATATGGTGGTTATAAATTCGGTAACTAGAGTTACACGTAAGTATTCATGGAGTAGTTGTACCAAGTAAAGCTAAAGATGAGTATCGTGGTTATAAATTATGTACCCAAAGTTACACCTAGGTGTTCGTGGAGTAGTTGTACCAAATAACGATAAAGATGAGTATGGTGGTTATTAATTCGGTAAGTAGAGTTACACCTAGGTGTTCGTGGAGTTGTTGTACCAAATAACGCTAAAGATGAGTATGGGGGTACACGTTTCGTAACTAGAGTTACACCCAGGTGTTCATGTAGTAGTTGTACCAAGTAAGGCCTAAAGATGAGTATGGTGGTTATAAATTCGGTAAATAGAGTTACACCTAGGTGTTCATGGAGTAGTTGTACCAAGTAACGCTTAAGATGAGTATGGTGGTTATGAATTCGGTAACTAGAGTTACACCTAA
>NW_013818988.1:0-1229 GCF_000517525.1 Limulus polyphemus
AGCTACACAACGGGCTACCGGTGCTCTGCCCACCACGGGTATCGAAACCAGGTTTCTAGCGTTGTAAGTCCGCAGACATACCGCTGTGCCACTGTGGAGGCTACCGAGTAGTAATAATTACTTGGTAGTATAACTGACTAATGATGTTATTTAATTTAATAAAAGCCCCCCAGTACCACAGCGGTATGTCTGAGGACTTACAACGCTGAGATCCGGGTTTCAATACCTGCGGTGGGCGGAGCACAGATAGCCCATTGTGTAGCTTTGAGCTTAACTTCAAAAACAAAACAACTTAATAACGTTTTAGGTAGAACGCAGTCAGGCAACATTCATCTGAAATTGACATTATTTTACTTAATTATGTTGGCGAGTATTTAACAAATATAAAACTCGTCATACAATTAAAAACTTGACCAGAAAGATAAAGAATTTTCAGTATTTCAAATACTAGTTAGAGTATATATTACATACAGTACGTTTGTTTGGGGGGGAGTATTGTTTTTAAGGGTTACAAACTGAAAAGTATCATTGGTAAAGAATCTGGATGCATTAATTTATTATTTAAATTTGTGATTAGCAGTGGTGACGCTTCAAAATCAGGTTTCGATACTAGCGGTGGGCACATTGTGTAGCCTTGTGCTTAACATCAAACAAACAAATAAACTTAACCATCCGAAAATGGTGATATTACTAAAATCGAAGCTTTTACGTAAAGCAAGAGAAACAATAGCTTCTCTTCTAACAGTCATTATGGGGATGTTACTTAAGATCCCAATCTTTTAACAGTCATTATGTGGATGTTACTTAAGATCCCAATCTTCTAATAGTCATCAAGGGGACGTTACTTAAGATCCCAATCTTCTAATAGTCATCAAGGGGACGTTACTTAAGATCCCAATCTTCTAACAGTCATCAAGGGAATGTTACTTAAGATCCAATCTTCTAACAGTCATTAAGGGGATGTTACTTAAGATCCCAATCTTCTAACAGTCATCAAGGGGATGTTACTTAAGATCTAATCTTCTAACAGTCATTATGGGGACGTTCCGTAAGATCCCAATCTTCTAACAGTCGTTATGGGGATTTTACTTAAGATCCCAATCTTCTAACAGTCATCAAGGGGCTGTTACGTAAGATCCCAATTTTCTAACAGTCGTTATGGGGACGTTCCGTAAGATCCCAATCTTCTAACAGTCATCAAGGGGCTGTTACGTAAGATCCCAATTTTC
>NW_013818989.1:0-469 GCF_000517525.1 Limulus polyphemus
TACACTTTACGGCTCACTAGCTCGAAACTAACAGAATCATAAATTACACGGAACTCAAAGTAACTAATGCTCTCTCTTCATTCATCTATCCGCTGGCTTTCTCTCCCAGGCTTATATACTAACGAAGAGGGCATCTCGATCACACTCGGACTTCCCATTTATTTCGAGAGACTCATCACGTACGTCACGTGACTTCCGCTATCGTATCAGTACTTTTGTATGGGTTTGGTTGTTTCTACCGGTCTCGTAACCATCATAAAAAATATAAGAAATAGATATAAATTAAGCTATTTTCATTCTATAATTACTACAAATCATAAGACAAAACCACAAATGTTTAATCTAAATAGCTTAAATCTCATAACATTTACATATGTATATATATATATATATAATATTAATTTTGTTTTATTTTTACAGAATTTTACAGAAGTTGAATGACGTGACGCACGTGCACTCACGTTACCAT
>NW_013818990.1:0-611 GCF_000517525.1 Limulus polyphemus
TGGCCCAGTGGTTAGTGTCCTGGACTGTGGATCCGTGGCTCGCGTTCCGTCGCCGCCCAAAACAATTGCGCTCCGCACTATGAAACCATGGGTGAGTTATAAGAGTGATGCTAAAATCCAACTAGTAGATCTGAGAAGAATAGTCCATGAGGTTGGTGATGTTGACCAGCTATCTTTCTTTTTAGAGACAATTACTGTAGGTAGCCTTTATGTACATTCCGTAAAATTCAACAAATAAACTAACCAACTAATCGATCTGAGTAGAATAGTCCATGAGGTTGGTGATGTTTACCAGCTATCTTTCTTTTTAGAGACAATTACTGCAGGTAGCCTTTATGTACATTCCGTAAAATTCAACAAATAAACTAACCAACTAATCGATCTGAGTAGAATAGTCCATGAGGTTGGTGATGTTGACCAGCTATCTTTCTTTTTAGAGACAATTACTGTAGGTAGCCTTCGTGTACCTTCCGTAAAATTCAACAAATAAACTAACCAACTAATCGAATACGCTCGACTCGCAATCTGAGGGTCGCGGGTTCGAATCCCCGTCCCACCAAACATGCTCGCCCTTTCAGCCGTGGGGGCGTTATAATGTGACGGTCAATCCC
>NW_013818991.1:0-1098 GCF_000517525.1 Limulus polyphemus
TCAAAAATATTACATGTGGTAGAAAGGGTGTCGCGCAAATCAAAGATAAGTGGGTTAGGGTGTCGTCAACGAAAAAAGTTTAGGAACCACTGCTTTGGACCATCAGCGAATTTCGTTTACCACAGCGATTCTTCCATGTTGAGACTTACATTTTCCATCTACTCATCTGATGCCATGATTCCCGAATAAATACTGTGATGTCATTTACCAAACTGAATAACGATGCACTTGCATTCACAATCTTTGTAGCAACCACCAGAACTAAATTCAGTACCTGTGTGTAGCACCAAACATGATTCGGTCCGGGTACGCTGTTGATAGTCACGCATTGAAGCCTTTATATTGTTCTTGTATATTTACAGCTGCATCAGTTGAGTTGTCAGTGCATTTTCATATCCCAATTTTGCAGGACTTAAGGATTCGCATTAGCAGATGAAACAAGTATTTTTCAGCTGATATCCTGAGTTGTTTCAGTTTGTACTGAGAGCATCCCAGCCTCCTGAATAAGCTGTCGAATTGTTCCAACAACAGTTTTCATTTTTCTCTTAGAGAGCAAAATTATCAGTGATTGTTTGTTTGTAATTAAGCACAAAGCTACACAATGGGCTATTTGTGCTCTGCCCACCACGGGTATCGAAACCCGGATTCTAGCGTTGTAAGTCCGTAAACATACCGCTGTGCCACTGGGGGGCGCATAGTAATGGGCATATATATGCCTAGATTAAGACAAAACTCCCACTAAGCGCGTATATGATTATACCACTATAAAAGCGCAGTTTTTCTAACAAAACATCGCTTTAAAATAACATTCGTGTCTTTTAAAGTATTCTATGAATGTGCGTAATAAAATTTAATATTATGTGTATTGTTGTTGTTTTTACTCCTTCATACATAATTTAGGGGTTGGCTCCCTAAAGACACTGATTGTATAGTGTACAAAGCATTGGGTATCTACGTGTTACAGTCATCTAATATTTATCTATTATTGGCTGGTAATTCCTGTTTCACCCTGTCCATAAGCTTCTTAAAGGAACACAAGATATTTGTAAGAAAACTAACTTCACTAGAATTATGATATTTTTAGCTTATGAAAAATAT
>NW_013818992.1:0-466 GCF_000517525.1 Limulus polyphemus
TCATAAAAATGTACAGCGTTATAGGAATGGTATATTGCATATTAATTGTGTTAAATCAGTATTATATTTTATCTGTCCTAATATGTATCTTGCAATATATTAGATAGGGAGCTCCATGCTAATTTGTTTATGTTAAATCGCAAAGCTGCACAATAGGCACTTCTCCCTGTGCCCATAGTGGTTACCGAACAGCGAAGTCCGGAAGCTTACCGCAAAACCAGAACTTGATGGATGAACAAACAAATAGATAGCAAGAAGAACTAAGGTATCTAAAGATATGTAGAACGATGTATTATTAATATCACCTGATGAAGGGGGGGGGACTGATTGTATAGAACAGAGCTAAAACAATTCAAGTTGGCATATTCATTATGGAAGGATTTTGTTTAGTACGGTGGCTTAAGTAAATGTATGTGAACTTTGGAAAAAATCATACAGTTGGTGAATTAGTTATTTCCAATGCTGT
>NW_013818993.1:0-603 GCF_000517525.1 Limulus polyphemus
AACACTTGTGTAGACTTATTAGACTAGTTAATACTTTTTAGTCAACACTCGTGTAGACTTATTAGACTAGTTAATACTTTTTAGTCGACACTCGTGTAGACTTATTAGACTAGTTAATACTTTTTAGTCGACACTCGTGTAGACTTATTAGACTAGTTAATACTTTTTAGTCGACACTCGTGTAGACTTATTAGACTAGTTAATACTTTTTAGTCGACACTCGTGTAGACTTATTAGACTAGTTAATACTTTTAGTCGACACTCGTGTAGACTTATTAGACTAGTTCATATGTACACAGCGTGGTCACAAGTAAATAGACACCATCTTTTCAGAAAAAATGAAAATTTTCAGTCATATTCATATGAATTGATATATTTATAATTTAATCAATATCTAGTAGATCTTCCTTTTGCTTTGTGGAGTTCATTGATCCTTTGGGGCATCGTGACAATCATCTCGTCAATTTTAGATTGTGGGATTTTCGCCCACTCTTGCTTCAAAACTTAGAGTAGACCGCTCTTCGAAGTTAGTTTTTTTGGTTGTTTCTTGACTTGCCGGTCAAGTATGGCCCAGCGGTTTTCAATGGGGTTCATGTTAGGAGA
>NW_013818994.1:0-467 GCF_000517525.1 Limulus polyphemus
GGAATTGATATTGATGCTCTGAAGACGCTTCTTGAAGTCTAACCCAAGGCAACACACTCGTGAAATGACCCTGAAATTGCATGTCTCTCATGAAACAATACGTAAACATCTAAGAATATGGAAACTCTATAAAGAAGATGTTTGGGTACCCTATGAACTCTCCGAGGATCATCGTTTCCAATGTGTGAACGTTGCTTCGTCTCTTCTGGAGCGTAATGCGCGTGAACCATTTTTGCACAAAATTGTCAACGGTGATGAAAAATGGATTATCTGTGCGAATATTAAACGACAAAAACCACTTCCGACCTCAAAACTTGGACTCCATCCGCAGAAAGTGATGCTTTGCATTTTGTGGAATATCAAAGGAGTAATTCATTTCTAACTCCTCAATCCACAGCGAACTATCAATGCAGAGATCTATAGTCAGCAACTGGAACATTTAAATCAAGCCCTTCATCAGAAACGCC
>NW_013818995.1:0-467 GCF_000517525.1 Limulus polyphemus
GTGTAACATATCCACACCCAAGTGGCTTGTTGTGTTTGTGTGTAACATATCCACACCCAAGTGGCTTGTTGTGTTTGTGTGTAACATATCCACACCCAAGTGGCTTGTTGTGTTTGTGTGCAACAAATCCACACCCAAGTGGCTTGTTGTGTTTGTGTGTAACATATCCACACCCAAGTGGCTTGTTGTGTTTGTGTGTAACATATCCACACCCAAGTGACTTGTTGTGTTTGTGTGTAACATGTCCACACCCAAGTGGCTTGTTGTGTTTTTGTGTAGGCTAACTACATCCAAGTGGCTTGTTGTGTTTGTGTGTAGGCTAACTACACCCAAGTGACTTGTTGTGTTTGTGTGTAGATATCCACACCCAAGTGGCTTGAAATGCTTAAAACATATATAGATACAAGAAATTTCAATTAAACGTGCAAGTACTGTTTCTGAAATCTATACTATTATTCTGCTTGTTT
>NW_013818996.1:0-845 GCF_000517525.1 Limulus polyphemus
CTATACCATGTGTTAATTTAGTCATAGGTGTTGCTCTATTTAACATAGATTGGCCAAGTATGTTACTAGCTATTTAATGATATAATTGTATTGTATCCAATATTATCCTTATGTTTTTTTAGATTCTTCTGATCCAGCTTATGATTGGTCAGATACAGAGAGAACGTGAAGTATGAAGCATTTTTCCAATTTAGGTAAGACAGATTCGTTTCTAGCTCTGAAAGAGTCAGAGAACATCAGGAAGTTTCTGGCACTACTACAAGAAACCTCAGAGAGGCCCTTTTTGAGGCCACATTCCATCAAGGAACGAGAACACCCATTTTCAATCTATTGTTCTGGAAATGTTGCCTAATTATGGTAAGTAAACGGCAACAGCAGTGTATATATATATCCCACTGTGATCCAGAACAAAACCGTTTGAGAAGTACCGATGTAGACCCACCAGTGGCCCTTCACGTATTATGTGGTACGCCTGCGGGTTAAGATAATCACGATATCAAGAAGTACTTTCAGCCAACAAATCATGGACAACAAATGTAAAATAAAAATGTGCTTTCTGATCATAATTCAAAAATATTAATTTTAACCTTCTGTATATGTTTTAGATGAAGTACCTCTCCCACAAGTTAACAATACAATGATGTAAAGAAAAAAGATTTGTTTGAAAGTCTGTTAAAATTCATGGTTGATAAGAAGGTTCAAACTACACCAAACACCCATCAACAGTCAATACTTCATTAGTTTAGACACCAGCTACACCAATCACTCATCAACAGTCAATACTTCATTAGTTTAGACACCAGCTACACCAAACACCCATCAACGGTCAATACTTCATTAGTTTA
>NW_013818997.1:0-468 GCF_000517525.1 Limulus polyphemus
TTTTGTTTCGTTTGAAGAATACATATAACAGACGTCACAAATATAAATATATAAGCTCAGATATTTTTCTTGTTGGATCAGGAGTCACTTGTAATCAAATATTTTGTTTCGTTTGAAGAATACATATAACAGACGTCACAAATATAAATATATAAGCTCAGATATTTTTCTGTGCTTGATCAGGAGTCGCTTGTAGTAAAATATTTTGTTTCCTTCAAACACATAAAAATAGGAGTCAAATATAGTGTGTTTTGTTTGAAGAATGCACATGCTAGGAGTCACTCACATAATTTCAAAATATTTTATTCTCCTTGAGAAGTGCATATATCGGAGATTTTGTTACACATATTTTGTTTAATAGCATGATATTTATTTTGAGAGAGCCCCCCCCCCCCCATAGCACGCCGGTATGTCTGCGGACTTACAACGCTAGAATCCGGTTTTCGATACCCGTGGTGGGCATAGCAC
>NW_013818998.1:0-468 GCF_000517525.1 Limulus polyphemus
TAAAAGGGTGAAATTCTGCATATAACTGTGCAACGATAGATTGTACCTACATACCTAATTTGGTAAAGAAACATCAATTCAAGACTCTCTCGTAACAAGAAATCGAGAAACAATCAGTAACCAAAAGCTTCACTGCATTACACATACGCTATCAGTGAAGCCAATAAAAGAGTAACAAAAAACGACCACGAAAATCGTAAAACTAATAATAGAAAGTTTGAATTTTGTAAATAAATGTAAAAAGTTCCCACGAACCTTGCATAAAAATTTTTAAGAAGATTCGTCTGAATGTGACGAAGTACTGGTAAAAAACGCAAAACCTTCCATAACTCCTTCAAAACGAATAGTAGGAAGGTGAAACCTCCCATGTTACTGTGGAACGAACTAGATAATATTCATCCCGAATTTGGTTAAGATCCATCGAGTTAGTAACCTGTGGTAGCAGGTAATCGATAACAGAGCAGAATC
>NW_013818999.1:0-540 GCF_000517525.1 Limulus polyphemus
AACAAGAGATATTGAGGTTAAACAGCTGATGAAATTAAGGAGGGATTTTTGGATATGTTGGAACACTGAATTTCAGCTGCAAGTTCATGGCAGCTGTTACAGTATACAATTCTTTAAGTAATAAAAGAGCATTTATGTAATTTACTTGTATTCCTTGCTTTGGTCATAATTTAAACTTGCCAATCAACAAAGGGATTGCATTTCATAAATTTCTGATAACAATAAATGTAAAAGAACACTGCATAAAAAAACATGTTGATTCAAATCTCTCTAACCATTAAATCATACACCATGAGCCTACAAGATGGAACTAACTACTTAGCAATTAACGAAATATTTCTAGAACAACAGCAAACCATATGTGCAGTTCTTGTGCCATTACTATATTCCAAATAATACTCAGAGTGTTATACTAACTGAATTATTTTTACAGAGGTGTTAGGTATTGAGATTAATAGTTTAGTATCTTTACATTTAAACACAAACTCTGTGTTAAAATACTTTTATTTGTAAACTTTTGTTTAATGATTGTAATATCAG
>NW_013819000.1:0-468 GCF_000517525.1 Limulus polyphemus
GTAGAATTTAACATGCTGATTTTAAAAAAATAAAAAATAAATGTCTACTGTCTACTTTATTTTTAATAAAAAAGTCATAGTGCAGTTATGTGTCCATATTTACATTTACATGTTGTTGTATTTAGAAGAAAATAAACATTGTTCTGGAAGATATCTATATTTTAGTTATTGCAAAAGTTGTGCTTGATCTTTAACTTTAAAATGTATGTTAAATATTACATTCCTTTTCGATGACGAGGATCCCACTTTGAGACTAATAATGGCTGGAGGATGACAAAACCTTGTCGAAACGTTGTACATTTGCTGTCATGTTAAACTTATATTAAAGTTTTTCTTCATTACCCATTTAAGCCGTCTCCAGCCATTATTACATTCCTTTGTTAGCCACCTCAGTATAAATGGGTGACATTAATTAGTTCCAGCAAAACTGTGTATTTCCTTTATTATAAATATTTTGGTTTATAATTG
>NW_013819001.1:0-469 GCF_000517525.1 Limulus polyphemus
GAATTACTTTGAAGTCGCGTTATTGTAGCCAACAACAGAATTACTTTGAAGTCGTGTTATTGTAGCCAACAACAATATATATCGCATCACTCAATTACTTTGAAGTCACGTTATTGTAGCCAACAACAATATATATCGCATCACCTCAATTCCTCTGTAGTACAAACGACCAACTGCATACATCTTTATGCTGATGTAAATGAAAGACTTAGATAAGTTATAAATTCGAAGGAGACGTGACTGCTTTATTGCAGAATGTGAACAAATTACACAGGCCTGCGAATTTAAACTTAATAAAAGTTGTTTTAGTTTTAATAACGGATTTTTACATAATTCAGCTACGCAGATTTCGAAAATAATATTAATTTTTCTATCACGTAAGGATTTTTTACAAATTAGGAATAAAAAACTTTTACTTAGATCAAATTATTATTTACGTTTACCTACAACGAATATTTATTATATTATG
>NW_013819002.1:0-468 GCF_000517525.1 Limulus polyphemus
CATCATTCTGTTGTTACTGGTAGGGATCCTATCACAAAGATATATATATATATGTGGTCCAATTGCCCTGGCCTTTAATGTGGGATACGGGTACCATGACCTCTTAAATCCAATCCAAGTTGTGGAAGTTTGGTCGGGGCTGGACTATCATATTTGTATTATATTTCACCCTTTTCAGTTTTTTGTAGTTCTGGGTGAAGAGCATACCTGTTCTGGATGTAGTGCAATGTTCTCCACTTTGATACCACTTTTCGTGGTACATATTTGTTCTCTGCACATGCTTTCTGTATGATCTCTGTCCTTACTGGCCCCTCTGCCTTCTCAATGTGGGATTCTAGCTATTAGTGTCAGCGAAGGTATGTATGTTTTGGAAGTTATCATTTTCCTAAACAGAAAATGTATTTCCAAACAGACTTACCTCTGCTGACACTCTCCCTCCCTTTCTCCCCACTAAGAGCCAGTGTTAGT
>NW_013819003.1:0-468 GCF_000517525.1 Limulus polyphemus
TTGGTAGTAGATAGTCCAATCCTAATATACATTCATCTTCAATGTCAGCCAAGTATACTTTCTGTCTGTCCTTTTGCCCATGAGCTCAATAGTTACCCACACTGGTCCCCACAACCTTGTAGAATGTCCCGTCACACCATAAAGCTTCTGTATGGCTTCTGGTACTCCTTCATGATCTAACACCTTGATGCTCATAAGGGTTTGCTGAAACGCAGAGTCTATGACAAAGTTGCACCTTTGGCCATCCAGCTTTCCTGTCACATAGACACTGTGTGTGCTTGGCATTTTACACCTAGCTGTTGGGACTTTCATGATAGGGGTTGGTGGGCGTCGCTCAACATCAACCACTACTGGTCTCCTTGAGGCCGACTTGTTAGTAATATTCCTCCTACACTGGCTCCTCAAATATCCGTGCTTTCCACAGTTCCAACAACCTTTCTTGGTAGCAGCCGTTACTGCTGTATCGTC
>NW_013819004.1:0-752 GCF_000517525.1 Limulus polyphemus
GTTTAAATGAAATTAAGGTTAACATTAAAAATGGGAAATTATATTTTTCAAGATATCAAAAATGTATCAAAACCTGCATGTTAACTAAATATACAGAAGAAAACTGGAAAACATTTTCCCCCAAAATACTTTTCTCCTAAGACTTAGTATTTGATCTAATTCAACTTTAATTAAGTAGTAATGGAAAGGGGATTATTGAGCAAGACTGGTAACGACTTAATGAAATTATCTTAGAATAAGTAGATAAAAAATATAAAGGCATAATTCTTAGAAAATCCAAGACTATGTGAAACAAGGAACACAAATATCATGACTAGTAATGTGATGCATTCAATCAGGTATGTCTCTATATTCTTTTTAACTATGTAACATAACACCTTCAGATGAGAAATTTTGAAAGGAGGGGATAGTTGGGTGTTGGGCATAAATGTACGGGAACAATGAATCAAAACTCCAAACTATTTTCAAACAGCAACTAACTATAGTACTATATTATCAATCAAAGCATGACCTGATGTTTAAGTTTTATGTGAAGTTGTACCATGAAACATAGCCCTAGGCTTTATTTTGAAACCAGATCTATAATAGAATTTCCCATCTATTAGCAGTTCAAACAAAATCCTGATGTTTAATTTTATGTGAAGTTGTATCCTGAAACATAGCCTTAGGGTTTAATATGAAACACTTACCAAGCTCTGACCTATTAGTAACTGAATAATAACTGTTAATATTAAACATGAATGCTGTATACT
>NW_013819005.1:0-468 GCF_000517525.1 Limulus polyphemus
CTTACAAATTTTAGAATAACTTCATAATAACCAGTTTTTACAAGACATTTAATGGTGCTATTTATTCTGTAGTTGGTGTAGTATTTAATGACGAAATTGACAATTAATGATTATTGTGCCATTTTTGTAATAAACATACAAACATAAGCACGTTTTGCACCTAGAAAGCGTTATAGCGGGAGACACTCAGATCACCTTGCTGTCAATTCAGAATTTCTAAAAACAGATTTATTTAAATAATGCTAAGTGGTTTCAGAAGTGATTTAGTAACGTTGTGAATTGCAAGTTATTGTTTAGTGATATAGGTGATTATGCCACCCAAGAAACGCCTATTCTATGGAAAGTCTTCTGCCGCTAAAAGAATGCAAGCACAAAGAGCAGCTGAAACAGAAGAAGAACGCAATCAAAGACTTCAAGCACAACCTGCAAGACAGGCTACTCAAAGACAGGAAGAGACTTTGGAACAAT
>NW_013819006.1:0-468 GCF_000517525.1 Limulus polyphemus
ACCATGAGATTTACCTTCTCTATATTCAATATTATAACTATACTGGTCTATTTTTCCGATCCAACGTGCCAGTTGTCCCTCTGGGTTCTTTAACGATATTAACCAGCGTAATGCAGCATGGTCTGTCCTGATGGTAAACCTTACACCATAGAGGTAAGGGTGGAAATATGTCAGACTCTTTACTATAGCAAGGAGCTCCCTCCGTGTTACACAGTAGTTCCTCTCTGGTCTACTCAAAACCCTACTGAAGTAGGCCACCACATGTTCGTTTTCGCCCACTTTCTGAGACAACACTCCTCCAATTCTGACATTACTAGCATCACAATCCAGTATGTACGGCAGTGAGGGATCTGGAATCTTTAAAAGTGGAGGCCAATTTTTCTTTCAATGTCTTGAAAGAATGCTGGCAAGAAACTGTCCATTCATACTTCTGGCCCTTTTTAGTCAAATCATGTAGTGGAGCAGCTA
>NW_013819007.1:0-468 GCF_000517525.1 Limulus polyphemus
GGTGGCATTGTCCTGGTCTTTCGTATGCCAAACAACTTGCAGCATTCATAGAACACAGCTGATTCAAAGTTACAGCCTTGATCAGAATGCAGTTTGTATGGCATACCAAACCTTAAGAAGAAATCACTAATAGCCGAAGCTACAGTTGTAGCTTCCTGATTTGGTATTGCATATGCCTCAGGCCACTTGGTGAAATAATCCATCACCACACAAATATACCTGTTTCCAGGACGAGTTTGGGGCAAAGGACCAGCAATGTCAATAGCTACTCTTCCCATTGGTGTGCCAAATTGATATAACTTCATTGGAGCACATCCCTTATGCTTGGGTCCCCTTTTAGCACATGTACTGCAGGTCCTGCACCATTCTTCCACATCTTGTATCATACCTATTCAGGGCTTAAACTAGACACCTTCTCCAAAGCAGGGGACTAAAAACACTAGCTTGTAGAAAATCAGTAATTGGCTT
>NW_013819008.1:0-468 GCF_000517525.1 Limulus polyphemus
AAGCTGTATAACTCTCTGATAATAGTATAGTAACTGATTTATTGGGTATTCTGGCTGTGTTGTAAAACTGTATAGCTTTGTGATAATAGCATATTAAACAATTATTGGGTATTCTGGCTGTGTTGTAAAACTGTATAGCTCTCTGATAATAGTATATTAAACAATTATTGGGTATTCTGGCTGCGTTGTAAAACTGTATAACTCCCTGATAATAGCATATTAAACAATTATTGGGTATTCTGGCTGCATTTTAAAACTGTATAACTCCCTGATAATAGCATATTAAACAATTATTGGGTATTCTGGCTGTGTTGTAAAACTGTATAACTCCCTGATAATAGCATATTAAACAATTATTGAGTATTCTGGCTGCATTATAAAACTGTATAACTGTCTGATAATAGTATATTAAACAATTATTGGGTATTCTGGCTGTGTTGTAAAACTGTATAACTGTCTGATAATAGT
>NW_013819009.1:0-940 GCF_000517525.1 Limulus polyphemus
TTTATAACCACCATACTCATCTTTAGCCTTACTTAGTACAACTACTCCATGAACACCTAGGTGTAACTCTAGTTATAGAATTTATAACCACCATACTCATCCGTAGCCTTTCTTTGGTACAACTAGTCCATGAACACCTAGTTGTAACTCTAGTTACGGAATTTATATCCACCATACTCATCTTTAGCCTTACTTGGTACAACTACTCCAGGAACACTTAGGTTTATCTCTAGTTACCGAATTTATAACCCCATACTCATCTGTAGCGTTATTTGGTACAACAACTCCACGAATACCTAAGTGTAACTCTAGTTACCGAATTTATAACTACCATACTCATCTTTAGCCTTACTTGGTACAAGTACTCCATGAACACTTAGGTTAACTCTAGTTACAGCATTTATAACCACCATACACATCTGTAGCCTTACTTGGTACAACTACTCCATCAATTCCTAGGTGTAACTCTAGTTACTAGGTATTCGTGGAGTTGTTGTACCAAATAACGCTAAAGGGAGTATGGTGGTTATATATTCGGTAACTAGAGATACACCTAGGTGTTTATGGAGTAGTTGTACCAAGTAAGGCTACAGATGAGTATGGTGGTTATAAATACTGTAACTAGAGTTATACCTAGGTGTTCATGGAGTAGTTGTGCCAAGTAAGGCTAAAGATGAGTATGGTGGTTGTAAATTAGGGAACTAGAGCTACACCTAGGTGTTCGTGAAGTTGTTGTACCAAATAACGCTAAAGATGAGTATGGGTTACACATTCTAACTAGAGTTACACTTACCTAGGTGTTGATGGAGTAGTTGTACCAAGTAAAGCTAAAGATGAGTATGGTGGTTATAAATTCAAGTAACTCTAGTTACTGAATGTGTAACCCATACTCATCTTTAGCGTTATTTGGTACAACAACTCCACGAATACCTAGACGTAA
>NW_013819010.1:0-487 GCF_000517525.1 Limulus polyphemus
ATTCTTTCCGAATATAACTCTGCGATACACTTAATCTCAATACTCGCGCTAAAACAACACTGTAACGAACAAACGTTAACTTCAACAATACCCTGTGACTGCAGTTCAATTACTCACTATCTACACAGGCATTACATTATCCTCTCGCGTCACGCTGTCCCCTCTTATATATACCAAACTACCCTATATCTAGCAAATACTAGAGCATTCGCCAAGATACGGGATAGTTCTAGAAACGTGGCATCACTGTAGTCATGTGACTCGCTGACGCAACACTGCCCCCTTCTTAATATTGTTCGTCCCGAACAATAACCACATACAATAAACCAATAACAATTAACAATAACTTAATTAACTGTACAGAATTACAAACATAAAATTACAATTCAACAAAGTCTCTTAATTTTTCGGGACGTATCTTCTTCCGTACTGGTCTCCGTCTCGTTGGCTTCTGCTTCATGTGGGATTCATCTGCTTCATCAGTAAA
>NW_013819011.1:0-467 GCF_000517525.1 Limulus polyphemus
GACCACCAGATGTGCCAGGTTTAGAGGACTAGGCTATTGTTTATCAAAGCATATCGTTCTGAAATATTGAAAGTTGCCCATGAACTCCTCATGGGAGATCATTTAGGTGTCAACAAGACATGTGAAAAAATTATGAGACATTTCTTTTGGCCAAAAATTAGGCAAGACGTTTCTCAGCTTTGTAAAACTTGTCATACCTGTCAGTTAATCGGAAAATCTAACCATAAAATTCTTGTTGCTTCTTTGAAACCTATCCCAGCTTTTGAAGAACGGAAGTTCCATCCTGAGGACATGGTTTTAGTATTGTTACCTACTATGGGATATCTAATCAGAAAAAAAAGACAGAAAGAAAAGAAAGAAAAAGAAAGAAAGAAGAAAGAAAGAAAAGAAAGAGAGAAAAAGACAGAAGAAAGAAAGAAGAAAGAAAGAAAAGAAAGAAGAGAGAAAGAAAAAGACAGAAAGAAAGA
>NW_013819012.1:0-467 GCF_000517525.1 Limulus polyphemus
TAGTTACAATTAATGATAAACAGTTTTTAACTATGAATAGTTGTTTGGGTGGTTATTTTATAGCAAAGCCACATTGGTTTATCTGCTGTGTTCATTGTACGTCCTTAGACTTGCAGTTGTCCCACCGGAGAACAATTATAAGTAAGAGGCAAACTAAAAAAAAAATTTACTGTAACTCTCTGCCCTACGGTATTGCCCCCCAGTGGCACAGCGGTATGTCTGCGGAACTCATACGGTAGAAACCGGGTTTCGATACCCGTGGTGGGCAGAGCACGGATAGCCCATTGTATAGCTTTGTGCTTAATAACAAACAAACCCTATGGCATCAGTTGGCAATGATGCTAGCTGTGTAAGTGTGAGTGAAGAGTGTGGACCATAGCATTCAGTATCACGTGTTTGTAGTGTGTGTGTGATTGTGGGTACACGCCCGCTGAGAGGGAGCAAGGAGGCCAGGAAATTTTACTGGG
>NW_013819013.1:0-467 GCF_000517525.1 Limulus polyphemus
TGCCATTGTATCCTGCATGGTAGAGGGGTGTGCTTGCTTCACTTGTATCTTAAGTTGTGGACTGTCCAAGACATCTACGAACTGATCCCTCAGCAACAACTTGAGGAGATCGGATGGTGCAGTTGGGTAGGCCTTGTGTGCCATGCTTTCCAAGTCCTGTGCCAGCTCTTGCAGGCTCTCCCGTTTAGCACGGACTCTCGTCCTGAACCTAGTCCTGTAGATTTCTGATTGATTTTGGGTTCCATACCTGAGTTCTAGAGCCGACACCAGAGCTCTATAGTTGTGCCTGTCGTCTGCTCACAACTGTCCAAGTATTTCCAGTGGTTGTCCCTTCAAGCTCGCTGCCAGATATACTGCTTTCTGCTCCTCTGTCCATCCATTCATTTCTGCCAGTAACTCAAACTGTGCTCTATCTGCTTCTCACGGTACTTTCCCATAGTATTCCTGTGGCTTCCTTCGTACTGGAT
>NW_013819014.1:0-467 GCF_000517525.1 Limulus polyphemus
CGACACTTCCTTGTACCTAGCTTTTACTCCTCGACACTTCTTAGTTCTTAGCTTTACTTCTCGATACTCCCTAACTCCTAGATTTACTCCTCGACACGCCACAGTTCCTAGATTTACTTCTTGACACTTCCTTTTACCTAGCTTTACTCCTCGGCACGCCATAGTTCTAGATTTACTCCTCGACACTTCCTTCTACCTAGCTTTACTACTCGACACTTTCTAGTTCCTCTATTTACTCCTCGACACGCCATAGTTTCTAGCTTTACTTCTCGACACTTTCTAGTTCCTAGCTCTACTCCTCGATTCGCCATAGTTCCTAGCTTTACTCCTCGACACTTTCTAGTTCCTATGTTTACTCCTCGACACTTCCTTCTACCTAGCTTTATTCCTCGATACGCCATAGTTTTTAGATTTACTCCTCGACACTTCCTAGTTCCTAGCTCTACTCCTCGATTCGCCATAGTTTA
>NW_013819015.1:0-466 GCF_000517525.1 Limulus polyphemus
CTTATGAAATAAAATGTTAAGTATTATATTTAATAAAATGGACGGTTGTCTAATAATTGTTTTTATTGGATTAGAAATAAATCTAAAGTTAATCAAAGATTTATGTAGTTTAATAATATCATAGAGAAAAGGTAAATCTATTTAAGTTCTCTATAAGCTTTAATGAAATTATTAATTAACGTATCTTTTGATTGGTTAATAAGTTTAAATGTTTGTATATCATTGATTTCATTTATCGTAATTAGTGCATAAAACGTTTTACAAATAAAGGAAAATTACAATTAGCATTATCAATGGGAACTATAGAATATTTTACTTGTAAATCTTGAATCTTATTTTTTAAACGACGAAACGATAAATCTGTACGGTATTTTTTTTACAATATAATTTAAAACTTATTTTAAGTACATAAAACTTCCATTACAAAAACCATCCAGGACGATAAGGTGTAATGTAGTCAAGATTC
>NW_013819016.1:0-229 GCF_000517525.1 Limulus polyphemus
TATGATTTGTTAATTGGTAGCCTGGATAGAAGTATGATTTGTTGATACCTATTTTGTGTGAGAAGTATGATTTGTTGATTGGTAGCCTGGTGAGAATAATAATTTGTTGGATACCTATTCTGTGCGAGAAGTATGATTTGTTGATTGGTAGCCTGGTGAGAAGTATGATTTGTTGATACCTATTCTGTGCGAGAAATATGATTTGTTGATCGGTAGCCTGGTTAAAAGT
>NW_013819017.1:0-1113 GCF_000517525.1 Limulus polyphemus
TGATTATACTTTTAGCATACATCCGAATTGACTTAGGTACGGAAAACACTGATGGTCTTGACAATTTCTTTGCTCTGTTACAAAACTTGTAAATTACTAAAGAAGAAAACCAGATGAATTCAATGATACCACCTCAGTGAAGAGCAAAGAAAATAAAATATTATAATACATGCATATATCCATGGAAGCCTTTTGGTGATTCTAATAATGTATTTGCTCCATGGCAAAACTTATTTATTGAAAAGGAAAACCAAATGAATTTGATGACACCACATAAGTGTGAAGCAAAGATATTAAGAGACTATAATATACACAGATGTGTGTGCTTATACTATGCACATATCAGGTTGTCCAGAAATTAATGTCACTTTTTCAGATGAAAAAACCCGAACAACTTATATATCAAAACAAAACATTTATTTAATGATTCCTTTATTATCGATGATGCTTTCCCATCTTACACTCGGGTTGTTAATGCCATGTTTTAAGAAACACTTGGCTTTGAAACAAAAAACATGTCGATGTCCTCTTTAACACCTTCCATATTTGCATACGTTTTCTTATTAAGATGGTGTTGCAGTGAACGAAAAAGATGGCACATATCTGGAGAATATGGTGGGTGGGGGAGAACTTCTCAACCCAACTCCATAACCTTGTGTTGCATCAAGCATGCCACATGTGGACGTGCATTGTCGTGGAGAATAAAACCTTTTCAACTGACAAGTGAAGGGCTTGATTTAAATGTTCCAGTTGCTGACTATAGACCTCTGCATTGACAGTTTGCTGGTGAATTGAGGAGTTCGAAATGAATTCATTCTTTGATGTCCCACCAAATACAAAGCATCAATTTCTGCAGATGGAGTCCAGGTTTTTGGGTCAAAAATGGTTTAGGTCTTGGACTGAGCCATTGTTTTCAGCATTTATTATATGCATAAAGAATCCATTTTCCATCACCGGTGACAATTCTGTCCAAAAATGGTTCACATAAATTATGTGCCAGAAGAGTCAAAGCAAAGTTCACACGTTGAAAAGATGATCATCGGAGAGTTCGTGTGGAACCCAAACACCTTCTTTATCGAGTTTTCCCATATTCCTTAGATGCTTACATATTGT
>NW_013819018.1:0-468 GCF_000517525.1 Limulus polyphemus
AGATGAACAAATTTTTAACGTCGACGAGACGGGGTTATTTTGGAAAAGGATGACTTCCAAAACTTTTCTGGCCAAATCTGGAGTTCCCAGTCAGGATATAAAGCTGCAAAGGATAGACTAACCCTTTTATTGGGCGGCAATGCTAAAGGAAATTTGAAATTAAAGCCTATGTTGGTTTATCGAGCTCAGAATCCAAGAGCTCTTAAAGGTATAAATCAAAGACAATTACCAATAATATGGAAATCTAATAAAAAAGCATGGGTAACTAAAGCTTTGTTTGAAGAATGGTTCGTCGAGTATTTTTTTTCCAGTGGTTGAAGACTTTTGCCGAAGAAGAAATTTAGATTTTAAAGCTTTGCTTATTTTAGATAATGCCCCTGGTCATCCTTTGGGTCTCGATTCAATGTGCAAAAATATCCAGGTGACATTTTTGCCCTCAAACACTATCTCTTTATTGCAACCAATGGA
>NW_013819019.1:0-627 GCF_000517525.1 Limulus polyphemus
AACCAACATTAAACAACAGTATATATTAACGACATTTAAACAGGTAGTAACAAACCAGTGTCAAAGACCAACATTAAACAACAGTAGATATTAACGACATTCAAACATGTAATAACATACCAATGTCAAAGATCAACATTAAACAACAGTAGATTTTAACAACATTTAAACAGGTAGTAACATTCCAGTGTCAATGGCCAACATTAAACAACAGTAGATATTAACGACATTCAAACAGGTTGTAACATACCAGTGTCAAAGACCAACATTAAACAACAATAGATATTAACGACATTTAAACAAGTAGTAACATACCAATGTCAAAAACGAACATTAAACAACAGTATATATTAACGACAATTAAATAGCTAGTAACATTCCAGTGTCAATGGCCAACATTAAACAACAGTAGATATTAACGACATTCAAACAGGTTGTAACATACCAGTGTCAAAGACCAACATTAAACAACAGTAGATATTAACGTCATTTAAACAGGTAGTAACATACCAATGTCAAAGACCAACATTAAACAGCAGTATATATTAACGTCATTTAAACAGGTAGTAACATACCAGTGTCAAAGGCCAACATTAAACAACAGTAGATATTAACGGCATTTAAACA
>NW_013819020.1:0-464 GCF_000517525.1 Limulus polyphemus
GATGTAACTCTAGTTAGGGAATTTATAACCACCATACTCATCTTTAGCCTTACTTGGTACAACTACTCCAGGAACACTTAGGTTTAACTTTACTTACCGAATTTATAACCCCATACTCATCTTTAGCGTTATTTGGTACAGCAACTCCACGAACAACTAGATGTAACTCTAGTTACCGAATTAGTAACCACCAACCACATCTTTAGCGTTATTTGGTGCAACAACTCCACGAACACCTAGGTGTAACTCAAGTTACCCGAACTTGTAACCACCATTCTCATCTTTAGCGTTATTTGGTACACTAAATCCACGAACACCTAGGTGTAACTCTAGTTACCGAATTTATAATCACCATACTCATCGTTAGCGTTATTTGGTACAACTACTCCAGGAACACCTAGGTGTAACTCTAGTTACGGAATTTATAACCACCATACTCATCTTTAACCTTATTTGGTACAACT
>NW_013819021.1:0-415 GCF_000517525.1 Limulus polyphemus
TGGAATGATAGAGATCTATTACACAACACATACTGTGTTTATACACAAATAGTTATCATATCTAAACCATCAGGTATTGTAGACGAATGGTTTTTGATGCAGTTTTAGCTTACTTATAATTCACTCAGTAATTTATCTGATACATAAAATTTTAAATTGATTGCTAAGTAAATGCTGCATATACGGTATTACCGGCGTTGTTTTAAAATGTAGCTAAACATGTCCGTCATATATTTTACTAAAAACAGAAATTAAATTAAATAAAAAATAATTTAGAAACAAATGAGGAAAACCATGGTAGGAATGCTGTGAAAATATAATATAATATAATAGGGTAAAATAAGATTTAAAGAAACAAACTGAATGAATCATTAATTGGAGTAATGTAGTGAGGACTGAGTGTGACGGACTGAAG
>NW_013819022.1:0-489 GCF_000517525.1 Limulus polyphemus
AATACTTTGGAGAATTGGCGGGAGTTTCGCAATACGTATTTAACATTGTAAGCTAATCACGTTTTAAAATATAAACTCAATCCAAACAAATGTTGACATCAAAATAAATATATAACAAATTCGTTATACGCAATACAAATCTAACACTATAAGATGTGCGTATTTTTAAATATAAACGTAATCTAAACAACGCTCATATTAAAATAAATACATAACAACAAGCCCCCCCCCCCAGTGGCACAGCAGTGTGTCTGTTGACATACAACGCTAGAAACCGGGTATTGATACCCGTGGTGGGCAGAGCACAGATAACCCTTGTGTAGCTTTGTGTATAATTAAAAACAAACAAATATAACAACAAATTCGTTACACTATATTTTACTAGTCTGAAACAAGTACCTTAATGCTTTCTAAGATTAGTTAACCTATATCGAGAAATTGTACAGTTTAAGTTACAAGAGATCATTAACCGGACTTTACATAACCAGG
>NW_013819023.1:0-468 GCF_000517525.1 Limulus polyphemus
AATCACTGTTATGGTGTCAACTATATCATGTAAGTGAATTGTAATTATGATCAAACACTGTTATGGTGTCAACTATATCATGTAAGTGAATTTTAATTATTATCATTCACTGTTATGGTGTCAACTATATCATGTAAAGTGAATTGTAATTAAGATCAATCACTGTTATGGTGTCAACTATATCATGTAAGTGAATTTTAATTATTATCAATCACTGTTATGGTGTCAACTATATCATGTAAGTGAATTGTAATTATTATCAAGCACTGTTATGGTGTCTACTATATCATGTAAGTGAATTGTAATTATGATGAATCACTGTTATGGTGTCAACTATATCATGTAAGTGAATTGTAATTATTATAATCACTGTTATGGTGTCAACTATATAATGTAAGTGAATTGTAATTATTATCATTCACTGTTATGGTGTCAACTATATCATGTAAGTGAATTGTAATTATGATG
>NW_013819024.1:0-468 GCF_000517525.1 Limulus polyphemus
AAAAAGGATGTACGAGAAAAAGTTGGCTGAAAATGTAAAAATTAACTGTAAGGTTTTTTTTAAATACATTAAGGTTAAACAAAATGTTAGAATGGGGGTAGGACCCCTAGAGGGATGATAAAGGAAGGCTTGTATCTGATGATTACGAGATAGCAGAGTTATTGTTACTGCATTTTCTTCAGTTTTTACTAACAAATATTTAAGCAGTATTCCTCACCTTGAACAGTTGATAGATGATCACGTTAATTAGGAGTTTAAGAAAAAAACTGGAAGTTTAAAGAATGATAATACTCCTGGGTCAGATATTTCCCCAACAGTTATGAAGGAGGTTAATGATTAGATATGAGAGCCACTTACTACTATTCTTTGTCAGTGGGCTGGTACCAGAGGATTGGAAGTTAGCTAATGTAACTCCTCTTTTCAAGTAAGGTGATAAATATTGTCCCAGTAATTATAGACCCATTAGTC
>NW_013819025.1:0-688 GCF_000517525.1 Limulus polyphemus
TTTAGGTGTAGATCTCTCCCCACAATAATAATTTGAATGTTGATCTCTCCCCACAATAATAAGTTAGGTGTTGATCTCTCCCCACAATGATAAGTTAGATGTTGATCTCTCCCCACAATAATAATTTAGGTGTTTATCTCTCCCCACAACAATAATTTGGATGTTGATCTCTCCCCACAATAATAATTTGAATGTTGATCTCTCCCCACAATAATAATTTAGGTGTTGATCTCTCCCCATAATAATAATTTAGGTGTTGATTTCTCCCCACAATAATAATTTGGATGTTGATCTCTCCCCACAATAATAAGTTAGGTGTAGATCTCTCCCCACAATAATAATTTAGGTGTTTATCTCTCCCCACAGTAATAAGTTAGGTGTTGATCTCTCCCCACAATAATAATTTAGGTGTTGATCTCTCCCCACAGTAATAAGTTAGGTGTTGATCTCTCCCCACAATAATAATTTAGATATTGATCTCTCCCCACAGTAATAGGTTAGGTGTTGATCTCTCCCCACAATAATAATTTAGATGTTGATCTCTCCCCACAATAATAATTTAGACGTTGATCTCTCCCCACAATAATAATTTGGATGTTGATCTCTCCCCACAATAATAATGTGGATGTTGATCTCTCCCCACAATGATAAGTTAGATGTTGATCTCTCCCCACAATAATAATCTGGA
>NW_013819026.1:0-468 GCF_000517525.1 Limulus polyphemus
ACATGGAGGTAGGGTAGTTTAGATCCTTAACTATAGTTGACTTACAAAATAATCAGTGTAGTTTACATAAAGGTAAAGAAGTTTGGACCCTTAACTGTAGTTGACTTACAAAATAATCAGTATAGTTTACATGGAGGTAGGGTAGTTTAGATCCTTAACTATAGTTGACTTACAAAATAATCAGTGTAGTTTACATAAAGGTAAAGAAGTTTGGACCCTTAACTGTAGTTGACTTACAAAATAATCAGTGTAGTTTACATAGAGGTAAGGTAGTTTAGATCCTTAACTATAGTTGACTTACAAAATAATCAGTATAGTTTACATGGAGGTAGGGTAGTTTAGATCCTTAACTATAGTTGACTTACAAAATAATTAGTATAGTTTACGTGGAGGTAGGGTAGTTTAGATCCTTAACTGTAGTTGACTTACAAAATAATCAGTCTAGTTTACATAGAGGTAAGGTAGTTT
>NW_013819027.1:0-303 GCF_000517525.1 Limulus polyphemus
TGATAGTACACAGTATCGTTAAATCTTGTGTCTGCTTATTGTGTGTACTGTGTATTGTTAAATCCAAGTGTCTTCTTATTGACAGTACACAGTAATGTTAAATCTTGTGTCTTCTTATTGACAGTACACAGTATTGTTAAATCTTGTGGCCTGTTATTGATAGTACACAGTATCGTTAAATCTTATGGCTTGTTATTGATAGTACACAGTATCGTTAAATCTTGTGTCTTCTTATTGACAGTACACAGTATTGTTAAATCTTGTGTGTTGTTTTTGATAATACACAGTATTGTTAAATCTTGT
>NW_013819028.1:0-468 GCF_000517525.1 Limulus polyphemus
TTCGAAAGTTCAAAGGTTAAAGTCAAAGTTTTAACAATAAATTAGTTAACAATGTTGCGGTATACAACCGCAGCGTGATCTAGCCTACAGCGGACGTGCTCAAGCTGCATCTCCCTGCTCTACTCGGCGAGGGATCAACGCCACGCGACCAACGAAACCTCCCGCGCCGCAGTACGAGTGACAGAATGAAGGAAGAGTAACATCTCAACGAAGCTCTCCGTCCTGCTCTGCTTAGCCACGTCTCCAAGCAGCTTTTCCCTCAGCGCTTTTAAAACCCGCCTCAGAAAATATTACTGATAAATCTTCAATTTAAATGTCTAAACCGTAAGAGCCTCGGCCACATACTCCCATTCATGTAGTGGGGTGAAGAGAAACAAGCGTTTCTGACCGCCCCTGGTTACATTTCAATCCCCTTCGGGGAATGAGATATATGATTAACCTAAATACCTACCATGTCCAAAAGAAAAG
>NW_013819029.1:0-468 GCF_000517525.1 Limulus polyphemus
GTTAACATCTAAACTTTGGATGTTCCATTTGATAGATATAATAAATTGAAAATGTTTTTCAAATAGGACTAAATGTTAAAGATCTTGGAGATTTGGAAATTACTGAAGTTCCAGATGAAAATGTACAACAAGGATTGGCTATACATTCTCCTACAGTTGGCTTAGTGGCAAAGAAGGTATTAATTGGCTTAATGAACTTTCATTAGAAATTTAATATAATCATTAACTTTATAACTTCATGTAGCTGCTTGTCCAATACTATCAACAACAAGCTTGAATAATGAGAAAACTGGAAACTATAATCAAAGTTGCATCTTGTAGTAGTATTCTGAGTTGATGGCACAATCTGGTGAGTGTTTTGAAATCCTCTATGAAATGGTTTGGTAAATTTATTAAATGTATTGGGAAAAGAAAATTAAATTCTTTTTTTTTTCAAATATACTTATTGCATGAAATGATTTTTTTCTT
>NW_013819030.1:0-553 GCF_000517525.1 Limulus polyphemus
GTTTCTAGAAATATCCTGTTCCTTCGTGAATGCCCTAACATTTACAAGATTGGGGTAGTTTGGTATATATAAGATGGTCACAACATGACGGGAACAGTGTAGTGAGTAATTGAACTGCAGTCGGAGAGTGTTGTTGAAGTTGAGCACGTTCGTTGTTATAGCGCGACTGTTGAAAATAATAGTATCGGTAAAGTTATATTCAGAAAGAATAAACCAGTTTTATTAGGAAAGGACTTGTGTCGCTAAAGTTTCGTGGGAACGAAGTTACGGAAAATCAACTAACGAACGGAGACGTAACAATATCACACAGAAGTTAGCAACAATATGAACATATTAGAGAGTTTGAGAAAGTATAATCTATGGCATTCACCATATATATATATATATATAGTTTTGCAGCAATATCAAATCATCATCTTGAAATACAAGATCAGTAAAGATAATGTCAAATATACTTGTAAAAATAATACCACTGGAAATCATAATTTTTAGTTCTGGCTAACAGCTATGGCTGATGCAGAAGAAAATACCCACTCACATATGAAAATTTAAA
>NW_013819031.1:0-468 GCF_000517525.1 Limulus polyphemus
TACAAACTAATAGTGGCTGGTATGTCTTTCATTATATATGGATAGTGGCTGGTAGGTCTTTTATTATAGATGGATAGTGACTGGTAGGTGTTTTATTATAGATGGATATTTGCTGATAGGTCTTTTACTATAGATAGAGAATGGCTTTTAGGTTTTTATTACAGATGGATTGTGGCTGGTAGGTCTTTTATTACAGATGGATAGTGGCTGGAAGGTCTTTTATTATAGATGGATAGTGAGTGGCAGGATCTTTTATTATATATGGATAGTGGCTGATAGGTCTTTTATTATAGATGGATAGTGAAAGGTAGGTATTTAATGATAGATGGATATTTACTGGTAGGTCTTTTATTATAGATGGATAGAGGCATTTAGGTCTTTTAATAAAGATGGAAAGTGGATGGAAGGTGTTTTATGATAGATGGATAGTAGCTGACAAGTCTTTTAATACAGATGCATAGTGGCTAG
>NW_013819032.1:0-468 GCF_000517525.1 Limulus polyphemus
CAACATTACCATTACTACTTAGATCATTCTATCTATTTAACATACAAACACAACATTATTATTACTATTTAGATCATTCTATCCATTTAACATACAAACACAACATTACCATTACTACTTAGATCATTCTATCTATTTAACATACAAACACAACAATAGCATTACTTCTTAGATCATTCTATCTACTTAACATACAAATACAACATTAGCATTACTTCTTAGATCATTCTATCTATTTAACATACAAACACAATATTACCATTACTGCACAGGTGATTCTATCCATTTAACATACAAACACAACATAACCATTACTACTTAGATCATTCTATCCATTTAACATACGAACACAACATTACCATTACTACTTAGATCATTCTATCCATTTAACATACAAACACAACCTTACCATTACTACTTAGATCATTCTATCTATTTAACATACAAACACAACATTACCATTACTAG
>NW_013819033.1:0-470 GCF_000517525.1 Limulus polyphemus
CCAAGTTTGAAATATTTGGTTCAAAACGTAGGTTGTACGTCCAGCGGAAAAAATGTGAAAGATACCTCAATGCATAGCACCTACCATGAAGTATGGGGGAGGCAGTGTGATGTATTTTTTTGGGGGGGGGGGGTGCTGCTGAGGCGACAGGAGATATTTGCAAAATAGATGGAATAATTGACCAGCGCAAGTACCATCAGATACTGATCCGTCATGGTAGACCCAGTGGTTTGTGTATTATTGGTAAAGGATTCTACAACCAAGAATATAATGACCCCAAACACTCATCCAATCTATGCAGAAATTACTTAGCTAAGAAAGAAACTGCTGGAGTCATTCAAATGAAGCAATGGCCCCCACGGAGCCCCAATCTCAACTCAATTGAGTAGATCTGGGATTTGATAATCAAAAACTTGACAAATCAAAATTTACTTCCAAAGAAACTTTATGGGAGTGTATTAGAGACATTT
>NW_013819034.1:0-689 GCF_000517525.1 Limulus polyphemus
ATATTTCCTCAAACGATGAATGGCATAATAGCAGGAGGGAGATTTGATAACGATTTTATACAATATGAGGAAGATTTAGAGCAAAAGTTTACTTATAAAAGAAATATACAAGCTTCAAGCTCGTAGGGGAACTTTCTACAGTCAACCTAGATTAAGGGATTAGATTACTGTCGCTTAGCTACAATATAAGCACAAAAGAAAACTTCTACTAAAGCAACTGTGGTGTAACTGTCTAAGTAACTTAATATTTTCAACTAAAAGTATAGACAAGAAATATATAGCTACTAATGCTATTCAGGTACCTACTTTCTCTGTAAAACTGATTGAAATTATACAGCTACTAATGCTATTCAGATACCTACTTTCTCTGTAAAACTGATTGAAATTATACAGCTACTAATGCTATTCAGATACCTACTTCCTCACTGAAACTGATTGAAATTATACAGCAACTAATGCTATTCAGGTCTGTATAATTTCAATCAGTTTTACAGAGAAAGTAGGTTTTACTAATGCTGTTCAGATACCTACTTTCTCTGTAAAACTGATTGAAATTATACAGTTACTAATGCTGTTCAGATACCTACTTTCTCTGTAAAACTGATTGAAATTATACAGTTACTAATGCTGTTCAGATATCTACTTTCTCTGTAAAACTGATTGAAATTATACAGCTACTAATGCTGTTT
>NW_013819035.1:0-468 GCF_000517525.1 Limulus polyphemus
GTACAAAACACCAAAGTAAACCGCCGATTTAACGACTTCACAACTCTTCAAATTCACGAAGCAATAAAAATCCTACAGCAAACTTCCATGATCAACAAACAATCGACAGGAACAGCACGCACAATGCTACTTCTTGGCGAGAAACCCCCAAGCCACAATACAACACTCCACCAATTAACGCCTCCCACGAGCTAGATACCGCCACCTGCTTACCCATAAATATAAATATCCACCAACAGTAATCACAATTCACACAACATTCAGCCTTGATAATGGATGCAGAATGCATTCGAAACGCGTCGGCCAACTCATCACTAGCTACAACTTTTACCTGTTGTTCTAACAACGTTAAGACGGCTTATCGACTTCTTGAGAAGAATTCTAAGAAGAAAGTAAACCTACAGACATCGGTCTTGTTTAACAAAATCTGCCTACAAAGTACATATTGTACATTTAACTTTCGGTTGG
>NW_013819036.1:0-468 GCF_000517525.1 Limulus polyphemus
AAAAGTATAAGAGTCAACAAGTTCATTGTTTTTAGTAAAACACTGGTTCCTGTCATTTCATATATTACATTTTTAACAGTATAAGAGTCAACAAGTTCATTGTTCCTATTAAAAAACTGGTTCGGGTCATTTCATATGTTACACTTTTAACAGTATAAGAGTCAATAAGTTCATTGTTCCTATTAAAAAACTGGTTCGGGTCATTTCATATGTTACATTTTTAACAGTATAAGAGTCAACAAGTCCCTTGCTCGTAATAAAAAACTGGTTCGTGTGATTTCATATATTACATTTTTAACAGTATAAGCGTCAAGAAGTCCATTGTTCCTAGTAAAACACTTGTTCGTTTCATTTCATATATTACATTTTTAACAGTATAAGAGTCAACAAGTCCATTGTTCCTAGTAAAACACTGGTTCGTTTCATTTCATATATTACATTTTTAACAGTATAAGAGTCAACAAGTCC
>NW_013819037.1:0-648 GCF_000517525.1 Limulus polyphemus
CAAGGAATACAGGAAATATGAGTTATCAGATCTGTTCGTATTGGACAATGATTCGAGACACAAGGAATAAAGGAAATCATAGTAGTAAGATCTGTTCGTATTAAACAATGATTCAAGACACAACGAATACAGGAAATCTGAGTTATAAGCTCTGATCGTATTGGACAATGATTCAAGACACAAGGAATAAAGAAAATCTGAGTTATAAGAACTGTTAGTATTGGATAATGATTCAAGACACAAGGAATACAGGAAATCTGAGTTATAAGATCTATTCGTATTGGACAATGATTCAAGACACAAGGAATAAAGGAAATCTGAGTTATGAGATCTGTTCGTATTGGACAATGATTCAAGACACAAGGAATACAGGAAATCCGATTTATAAGATCTATTCGTTTTGGACAATGATTCAAGACACAGAGAACAAAGGAAATCTGAGTTATAAAGACTGTTAGTATTGTACAATGATTCAAGACACAACGAATACAGGAAATCTGAGTTATAAGATCTGTTCGTATTGGACAATGATTCAAGACACAAGGAATAAAGGAAATCTGAGTTATCATTGTCCAATACGAACAGATCTTATAACTCAGATTTCCTGTTCAAGACACAAGGAATAAAGGAAATCTGAGTTATAAGATC
>NW_013819038.1:0-468 GCF_000517525.1 Limulus polyphemus
CTAAGGATTTCTAATAAACACATTAAGGGTAAACAAAATGTTGGGATGGGAATAGGACCCTTGAGTGATGATAAAGGAAGACTAGTATCTGATGATTATGATATGGCTGGGTTATTAAATTTTACTTTTTCTTTGGTTTTTACTAATGAAGATTTAAGCAGTATTCCACATCTTGATCATTTGATAAATGGAAACGAGATCAAACAAGATGACTGCATAAATTCTGATCTGGTTAAGAAAAAATTGGGAAGTTTAAAAAAATGATAAGGCTCCTGGGCCAGATAATATTTCCCCAAGCATTTTGAAGAAGGTTAAAGATTGTATATGTGAGCTACTTACTATTATTTTTTGGCAGTCCTTGAATAGTGGGCAGGTACCAGAGGATTGGAAGTTAGTTAATGTAACTCCTCTTTTCAAGGGAGGTGATAAAAATTGTCCCAGTAATTATAGACTCATTAGTCTTACATC
>NW_013819039.1:0-468 GCF_000517525.1 Limulus polyphemus
TGTGAGTAAAAATGTCCAAATTTGTCCAATCCGATTTTTGCATCTGACAGTAATATAAGTTTTAGGAAAATCATTGAAATAAAAAATTCGGCGACTTTTTGCGACTTTGGATATCAGAGCGATTTTTAAAAGAGGATCCTAAGTTAGCATGTTCAAGTATACTAGACTTAAAAGAGGATCTTAAGTTAGCATGTTCAAGTATACTAGACTTAAAAGAGGATCTTAAGTTAGCATGTTCAAGTATACTAGACTTAAAAGGGGATCTTAAGTTAGCATGTTCAAGTATACTACACTTAAAAGAGGATCTTAAGTTAGCATGTTCAAGTATACTAGACTTAAAAAAGGATCTTAAGTTAGCATGTTCAAGTATACTAGACTTAAAAGAGGATCTTAAGCTAGCATGTTCAAGTATACTAGATTTAAAAGAGGATCTTAAGTTAGCATGTTCAAGTATACTAGACTTAAAAG
>NW_013819040.1:0-1789 GCF_000517525.1 Limulus polyphemus
ATAGCACACAGTATTGTTAAATCTTATGTCTTCTTATTGACACTACACAGTATTGTTAAATCTTGTGTCTTCTTATTGACAGTACACATTTTTAATCTTGTGTCTTCTTAATGATTTTAAAAATACTGTGTACTTCTTGTGTCTTCTTATTAACAGTACACAGTATTGTTAAGTCTTGTGTCTAGTGTCAATAAGAAGATACTGTGTACTATCAAAAAGAAGACACAAGATTTAACGAATACTGTGCTGTCAATAACAAGCCACAAGATTTAACGATATTGTTTGCTATCACTGACAAGCCACACGATTTAACGATACTGTGTACTGTCAATAAGAAGGCAAAACATTTAACAATAGTGTATACTGTGAATAACAAGCCACAAGATTTAACTACACAGTATTGTTAAATCTTGTGTCTTCTTATTGACACTACACAGTATTGTTAAATCTTGTGTCTTCTTATTGACAGTACACACTGTTATATCAATTTAACAATACCTTGTGTCTTGTGTTTTATCAAAAATATAAGAAGACACAAGATTTAACGATACTGTGTACTATCAAATGGAAGACACAAGATTTAACAATACTGGAGAGTACACAGTATTGTTAAATCTTGTGTCTTCTTATTGACAGTACACATATACTGTGTAATATCATTAAGAAGACACAAGATATAACAAGGTTAAATCTTGTGTCTTCTTATTGACAGTACACAGCATTGTTAAATCTTGTATCTTCTTTTTGATAGTACACGGTATTGTTAAATCTTGTGTCTCCTTATTGACAGTACACAGTATTGTTAAATCTTGTATCTTCTTATTGACACTACACAGTATTGTTAAATCTTGTGTCTTCTTTTTGATAGTACACAGTAATGTTAAATCTTGTGTCTTCTTTTTGATAGTACACAGTATCGTTAAATCTTATGGCTTGTTATTGACAGTACACAGTATCGTTAAATCTTATGGCTTGTTATTAACAGTACACAGTATTCTTAAATCTGTGTCTTCTTATTGACATTACACAGTATTGTTAAATCTTGTGTCTTCTTATTGACACTACACAGTATTGTTAAATCTTGTGTCTTCTTTTTGATAGTACACAGTATCGTTAAATCTTGTCTATTAAAAACAGTACACACTATCGTTAAATCGTGTGGCTTTTCAGAAATCTCGTGTCTTCTTATTGATAAAACACACTATCGTTAAATCTCGTGTCTTCTTATTGATAAAACACACTATCTTTAAATCTCGTCTCTTCTTATTGATAGTACACAGTAATGTTAAATCTTGTGTCTTCTTATTGATAGTAAACAGTATTGTTAAATCTTGTGGCTTGTAATTGATAGTACACAGTGTCGTTAAATATTGTGTCTTCTTATTGCAGTACTCAGTATTCTTAAATCTTGTGTCTTCTTATTGACAGTACAAAGTATCGTTATATCTTGTGTTTTCTTATTGATAGTACACAGTGTTGTTAAATCTTGAGGCCATTTATTGATAGTACACAGTATCGTTAAATCTTATAGCTTGCTATTGATAGTACACAGTATTGTTAAATTTTTATGTCTTCTTATTGACAGTACACAGTATCGTTAAATCTTGTGTCTTCTTATAGACAGTAAACAGTATTGTTAAATCTTGTGTCTTCTTATTGACATTACAAAGTATTGTTAAATATTTTGTCTTATTATTGACAGTACACAGTATTGTTAAACTTCTGTATTCTTATTGACAGTACACAGTATTGTTAAATCTTCTGTCTTCTTATTGACAGTACACAGTAT
>NW_013819041.1:0-599 GCF_000517525.1 Limulus polyphemus
TGAAGTAAGGCTAAAGATGAGAATGGTGGTAATAAATTCTGTATCTAGAGTTACACCTAGGTGTTCATGGAGTACTTGTATCAAGTAAAGCTAAAGATGAGTATGGTGGTTATAAATTCGGTAACTAGAGTTACACCTAATTGTTCATGGAGTAGTTGTACCAAGTAAGGCTAAAGATGAATTTGGTGGTTAAAAATTCGGTAACTGGAGTGACACCTAATTGTTCATGGAGTAGTTGTACCAAGTAAGGCTAAAAATGAGAATGGTTTTTATAAATTCTGTAACTAGAGTTACACAAATGTGTTCATGGAGTACTTGTACCAAGTAGAGCTAAAGATGAGTATGGTGGTTATAAATTCGGTAACTAGAGTTTCACCTAGGTTTTCGTGGAGTTGTTGTACCAAATAACTCTAAAGATGAGTATGGTGGTTAGAAATTCGGTAACTAGAGTTACACCTAAGTGTTCATTATAATCATTTTTAGCCTTACTTGGTACAACTACTCCTTACAGAATTTATAACCACCCTATAGTTAAACCTAAGTGTTCATGGAGTAGTTGTACCAAGTAAGACTAAAGATGAGTATAGTGGTAATAAATT
>NW_013819042.1:0-506 GCF_000517525.1 Limulus polyphemus
AATTAACTCATCCCTTTACAATGTTTTTATCCTAATTAACTCATCCCTGTACAATATTTTAATCTTAATTAACTCATCCCTGTACAATATTTTAATATTAATTAACTCATCCTGTACAATATTTTAATCTTAATTAACTCATCCCTGTACAATATTTTTATCCTAATTAAATCATCCTTGTACAATATTTTATCTTAATTAACTCATCCCTGTACAATATTTTTATCTTAACTAACTCATCCCTGTACAATATTTTTATCTTAATTAACTCATCCCTGTACAATATTTTAATCGTAATTAACTCATCCTTGTACAATATTTTATCTTAATTAACTCATCCCTGTACAATATTTTTATCTTAACTAACTCATCCTTGTACAATATTTTTATCCTAATTAACTCATCCCTGTACAATATTTCAATCTTAATTAACTCATCCCTGTACAATATTTTAATCTTAATTAACTCATCCCTGTACAATATTTTTATCCTAATT
This sequence comes from Limulus polyphemus, assembly GCF_000517525.1. NCBI lineage: Eukaryota > Metazoa > Arthropoda > Merostomata > Xiphosura > Limulidae > Limulus > Limulus polyphemus. Next base: position 497 of record NW_013819042.1, read on the forward strand.
AACTCATCCC
>NW_013819043.1:0-648 GCF_000517525.1 Limulus polyphemus
TCAACATTCCTCCCTTTCTTCCCTTGTTTCTTATCTTTCACAATACTCTCCTGTTCCTGTGTCTTGCCCCCTCTTAATCCTCCCCTCTTCTGGTACTGCCTTCCTGAGTTTCTGTGGCAAGTCTCCAAATCACCCATCACTGCATTTTGTGATGCATATTTTGTCATTAATCGTCCCATGAGTTCTGACACTGTTGGGGCACAGATGGCCAGGTTTGTTCATCTATGGCGCCCTTTCACCACAGACATTTGGTTTCTTCAGGTTCTAACAGAAGGACTGTCCTTTCATTTTCTGCTTCTCCCCCTTTTATCTCCAGGTTCTTTTCTTTCCCCCTCCTCAGGATCAACTTTTTTGCCAGCATATCTCTGAGGTGTTTCAAGATCTCTTGAACAAAAATGCTATAGACAAAGTGTTTCACTCTTCTCATGGTTTTTATTCCCAGCTATTCATTGTTCTTAAGAAGACTGGGAATTGACATTGTGTTCTCTATTTGGAGAGGGAGTCTTTCCTCTCCCTCCATGTGGATGACCAGGGTTGACATCTTGGATGTTTACCTTCATATCCTGATTTTTACAACATCCAGATGTTACCTTCAGTTTATTCATGGAAGTCGGGTGTTTTAGTTCAGCACTCTACCATTCCATCTGG
>NW_013819044.1:0-468 GCF_000517525.1 Limulus polyphemus
CAATGTCAATGGCTACTCGTTCCATTAATGCACCAACTTGATATAAGTTCATTGGAGCACGTCCCCTATGCTTGGGACCCCTTTTAGCACAACATGTACTGCATGTCCAGCACCATTCTTCCACATCTTGCCTCATACCTATCCAGTAAAATCTGTGTCGTAGGTGACTCAATGTCTTCTTAACTCCGAGATGTCCTCCTGTTAAACTATCATGGGATTGGCGCAGCACAACTTCCCGTAACTTTCTCGGTATAACTCTTTACCAGGTCGTCACTCTCTGATCTGCAGGTTCCCATTTCCGGAGAAGTGTACCATTTTCAAGCTTGTACTGGTCCCATTGTGCCCAATAGTTCTTTTTCACAGGGCTTAAGCTAGACAACTTCTCCCAAGTATGGTGCAAAACACTTGCTTGTAGAAAATCAATTATTGGCTTCAAATCTTAGTCTTTCTCCTGCTCTGATATAATAT
>NW_013819045.1:0-469 GCF_000517525.1 Limulus polyphemus
GAAATCACTTGGCTTTGAGCAAAAAACATGTCGATATCCTCTTTAACACCTTCCACATTTGCATACATTTTCCCATTAAGATGGTGTTGCGGTGAACTAAAAAGATGGTCATCTGATGGTGCCATATCTGGAGAATATGGTTGGTTGGGGGAGAACTTCCCAACCCAACCCCATAATCTTGTGTGGCATCAAACATGCCACACATGGACGTGCATTGTCGTGGAGAAGAACACCACTTTTCTGATTGACGAAAGAAGGGTGTTTCTGATAAAGGACTTGATTTAAACGTTCTAGTTGCTGACTATAGATATCAGCATTGACAGTTCGCTGTGAATTTAGGAGTTGAAAATGAATTACTCCTTTGATATCCCACCAAATGCAAAGAATCACTTTCTACAGGTGGAGGCATTTAATATTCACATAGAGAATCCATTTTTAGGGTCATTTCATGAGTGTGTTGCCATGGGTT
>NW_013819046.1:0-386 GCF_000517525.1 Limulus polyphemus
AAATGTTATTTCTATGAACCTACTAGTGAACTGTGTATTAAATGTTATTTATATGAACCTACTAGTGAACTGTGTATTGAATGTTATTTGTATGAACGTACTAGTGAACTGTGTACTAAATGTTATTTGTATGAACCTACTAATGAACTGTGTATTAAATGTTATTTGTATGAACCTACTAATGAACTGTATATTAAACGTTATTTGTATGAACCTACTAATGAACTGTGTATTAAACGTTATTTGTATGAACCTACTCATGAACTGTGTATTAGATGTTACTTGTATGAACCTACTAATGAACTGTGTATTGAATGTTATTTGTATGAACCTACTAATGAACTGTATTATTAAACGTTATTTGTATGAACCTACTAATGAACTGT
>NW_013819047.1:0-468 GCF_000517525.1 Limulus polyphemus
CAAGTATCGTTCTATGACCCACTGTTGACTTTCGTCTGCGTCAATGTGTTAATTAACTCATATATTAACAACATATCTACATGGATTTCATTAAGTCCAAGTGGATTAAATAGGACCCAATAACTAGTATCGTTCTATGACCCACTGTTGACTTTCGTCTGCGGTCAATGTGTTACTTAACTCATATATTTACAACATATCTACATGTGTTTCTTTAAGTCCGAGTGGATTAAATAGGACCCAAAAACTAGTATCGTTCTATGGCCCACTGTTGATTTTAGTATGCAGTCAATGTTTTAATTAACTGATATATTTAAAACATATATACATGGGTTTCCATAAGTCCGAGTGGATTAAATAGGACCCAATAGCTAGTAGCGTTCTATGACCCACTGTTGACTTTATTCTGCATTCAATGTGTTAATTAACTCATCTATTTAAAACATATGTACGTGTGTTTTTTTAAGT
>NW_013819048.1:0-840 GCF_000517525.1 Limulus polyphemus
AGGTGTAACTCTAGTTACCTAATTTATAACCACCGTACTCATCGTTAGCCTTACTTGGTACAACAACTCCACGAACACCTAGGTGTTACTCTAGTTACCGAATTTATAACCATCATACTCATTTTTACCCTTACTGGTACAACTACTCCATGAACACCAAGGTGTAACTCTAGTTTCCGATTTTATAACCACCATACTCATCGTTAGCCTTACTTGGTACAACAACCACCTAGGTGTTCGTGGATAACTAGAGTAAAAATTCGGAAATGAGTATGGTGGTTATAGTTGTTGTACCAAGTAAGGCTAACCAGGAATACCTAGGTGTAACTCTAGTTACCTAATTTATAACCACCATACTCATCGTTAGCCATACTTGGTACAAAACTCTACGAACACTTAGGTGTAACTCTGGTTACCGAATTTATAACCCCCATACTCATCTTTAGCGTTATTTGGTATAATAACTCCATCAACACCTAGGTGTAACTCTAGTTTCCGATTTTATAACCACCATACTCATCTTTATCCTTACTTGTAACAATTACTCCATGAACACTTTGGTTTAACTCTGGTTACCGAATTTATAACCACCATACTCATCTTTAGCGTTATTTGGTACAACAACTCGACGAACACCTAGGTGTAACTCTTGTTACCGAATTTGTAACCACCATACTCATCTAAAGCATTATTTGGTATAACAACTCCACGATTACCTAGGTGTAACTCTAGTTACCGAATTTATAACCACCATATTCATCTTTAGCCTTACTTTGGTGGTTATAAATTCGGTAACTAGAGTTACACCTAGGTATTCGTGGAGTAGTTGTACATATTCGT
>NW_013819049.1:0-1215 GCF_000517525.1 Limulus polyphemus
TTATATGTATATATATATATTAAATACCATACAATAAAGACAGGTAAAATCACAGTGCAATTATCAAGTTAATTATAATATTATAATTTGATTTCCTAAGTCACAGTACAACTATCAAGTTAATTATAATATTATAATTTGATTTCCTAAGTCACAGTACAATTATCAAAGGTTTTAATTTATAAACAAAAGTATTTTATAAATGAAAAGCTTCTTTTTGTCATACTTGTCCTGTCGTTAATACTTCTAAGTCCACACTGTCATGGAAATCCAAATTATCCTTTTTTTTAAGTTGCAAATTTATTCCACAAAGGATTGCTTTATGTATACAAAATTAATTTTTAGACACCATAATAAGCTATTGATGACTAAAATAAATAGTTTAAATTGTAAACTTGATTGTGTTCCACATGCTGTCCTTGTAATTCGAAACAAGTTTGGAGATGGTATTTCCATTCTGTTCGAACACTGCAAATCACATTCGTGTCATTGTCAATGGCCCACACTGCCAGTATCCTTAACTTGCCCATGCTTTGACAGCGTCATAATTAGTCACGTATCTGAAATTAAGAAGAAGCTGTAAATAACCTACGATTCCACACTTCGGACAGCTTGTAGTTGTCAAACAATAAATATAGTTCTGTAAGGTGGTTCCTGGTAATACACTAAGATGGTAAATAGTAGATTATTGTGAATTGAAACAATACAATAAACTGCCAATTGTTTTGTCTCTCTCTACCCTAAAGTGTATTGTTACAACTCACATTACATATTCTACTTACATAATTTATGGATTTGTTTTTATTTGGAAACGGAAAGCTAAAACTGTACGTACGAATTTCAAAATGTTTTTCTATTGTCACAAATTACGTTGAATTCAAGAAAATAATTACAGAGAAACTTAAAAATAGTTAGTCCTAATTCGTATTTTTTATATTGGAAATATTGGATACAATCAGAGGCTCGCAAAACCTTTGCAACTGCAATTCTTTAAATAAAAGGTTACTAGAATAATAAAAAAGAATTCTAATCGCAAACACCAAAATCTGCATGTTCGCTAGTCTTAGGCCTAACATTAGTTAAGCCTTTATTAAGGACGACCCGTCTATATACTAGTAAATCTCTGAGATTGTTTGCTTGTCTGTAATTAAATACAGCAAAAACGGCACATAATATGATAATAGAGATATAGAATAGAATATGGGAAATGAGAAT
>NW_013819050.1:0-906 GCF_000517525.1 Limulus polyphemus
ACATCTTGAACTATATATATCTATATGTCATGCTTGTGATTTGGTAGGATTGCTGTGATACATCTTGAAATATATATATGTGTACATCATGCTTGTGATTTGGTAGGATTGTTGTGATACATCTTGAACTATATATATACATCATGCTTGTGATTTGGTAGGATTACTGTGATACATCTTGAACTATATATATGTATACATCATGCTTGTGATCTGGTAGGATTACTGTGATACATCTTGAAATATATATATGTATACATCATGCTTGTGATTTGGTAGATTATTGTGATACATCTTGAAATATATATATGTATACATCATGCTTGTGATTTGATAGGATTGCTGTGATACATGTTGAACTATATATATATGTATACATCATGCTTGTGATTTGGTAGGATTGCTGTGATACATCTTGAAATATATATATGTATATGTATACATCATGCTTGTGATTTGGTAGGATTGCTGTGATACATCTTGAACTATATATATGTATACATCATGCTTGTGATCTGGTAGGATTACTGTGATACATCTTGAACTATATATATGTATACATCATGCTTGTGATTTGGTAGATTATAGTGATACATCTTGAAATATATATATGTATACATCATGCTTGTGATCTGGTAGGATTACTGTGATACATCTTGAACTATATATATGTATACATCATGCTTGTGATCTGGTAGATTACTGTGATACATCTTGAAATATATATATGTATACATCATGCTTGTGATTTGATAGATTACTGTGATACATCTTGAACTATATATATGTATACATCATGCTTGTGATTTGGTAGGATTGCTGTGATACATCTTGAAATATATATATGTATACATCATGCTTGTGATCTGGTAGGATTACTGTGATACATCTTGAACTATATATATG
>NW_013819051.1:0-468 GCF_000517525.1 Limulus polyphemus
AAACAATCATAATCTATTAATAACAACATTTTCCAAACAGTGACCTCTGCCTATTCATTTTCCTCTGGAAACCACGAACTAAACTAGCTTACGTTAGCCCTATTCATTTTCCTCTGTGAACCACCAACTAAACTAGCTTACGTTAGCTCTATTCACTTTCCTCTGGACACCACCAACTAAACTAGCTTACGTTAGCCCTATTCATTTTCCTCTGTGAACCACCAACTAAACTAGCTTACGTTAGCTCTATTCACTTTCCTCTGGACACCACCAACTAAACTAGCTTACGTTAGCCCTATTCATTTTCCTCTGTGAACCACCAACTAAACTAGCTTATGTTAGCCCTATTCACTTTCCTCTGGACACCACCAACTAAACTAGCTTACGTTAGCCCTATTCACTTTCCTCTGGACACCACCAACTAAACTAGCTTACGTTAGCCCTATTCATTTTCCTCTGGGAACCACC
>NW_013819052.1:0-468 GCF_000517525.1 Limulus polyphemus
GGGCCCCTCAAGCAATACTCCAGGAAATGAGGCATCCACGAGCTCCACTTCATTAGAAACATACTTTGTTGGTCAGGAACAACCTTCCACCAGTCGGGAGCGTGTGGCCCGCTTCAAAGCCCGGCAGTCTGAAGTCGAAAGAGAAAAACGTTTGGCCCGTGACAGAGAGTCGCACGCAATCTCCCGAAAGTCACAGTCTGAGGATAACAGGGAGGCTCGACTGGTAGCAGATAGGGTTCGCCACAGTCTGGCGAGGGAAAATGAAACAGTAGAGGAGAGGGAAGCTCGACAGGAAGAAGATAGAGTTCGGCTCAGTCAAAGAAGGGAAAATGAAACATAGAGGAGAGGGAAGCTCGGCAGGAAGAAGATAGAGTTCGGCACAGTCAAGGAAGAGAAAATGAAACAGTAGAGGAGAGGGAAGCTCGGCAGGAAGAAGATAGAGTTTGGCACAGTCAAGGAAGGGAAAAT
>NW_013819053.1:0-465 GCF_000517525.1 Limulus polyphemus
GGGTTCATCTACTTCATCAGGAAATGTCCTATCGTCAGTAACAGTCACATCAGTGGTAGTAACTTCACCAAGAGCTTCACCATTTCCCTTCTACAAAACTGAGTAGAGTTTCTTCTTCGATGGTGGCTTCTTCAGATGGCACGTCTTCAGCAGCGTCATTTGTTCTGTTTTCTACTTCGTCCCAAGTGAAATGTCCTGGACCGTGATAACGCCAAAGCCTGTTGGCATGCACCAATTTTGGCTTACCTCACCGGCCACATTTTATCCGGAAAGTCACGTCTGAGAGACGATCCACTATGTCATATGGGCCTTCCCACGGAGAAGACAACTTAGGAGACTTCCCCTTGGTCTTCCTGGGATTATACAACAACACTTTGTCTCCTGGTTCAAAGCTGACTTCAGTAGATCTCTTATCATAAGTTAACTTCATCGAATCAGCAGACGTTTTCAACTTTGAATGCACTT
>NW_013819054.1:0-663 GCF_000517525.1 Limulus polyphemus
CATCACCGATATAAAGTGGTGGTGTAATGTACCAGAACTACATCATTCTACCATTTCATACATAGTGTGATATCACCGATATAAAGTCGTGATGTAATGTATCAGAACTACATCATTCTACCATTCCATACATAGTGTGATATCACCAGTATAAAGTCATGATGTAAGGTATCAGAACTACATCATTCTACCATTTCATACGTAGTGTGATATCACCGATATAAAGCCGTGATGTAATGTATCAGAACTACATCATTCTACCATTTCATACGTAGTGTGATATCACCGATATAAAGTCGTGATGTAATGTATCAGAACTACATCATTCTACCATTTGATACATAGTGTGATATCACCGATATAAAGTCATGATGTAATGTATCTGAACTACATCATTCTACCATTTCATACGTAGTGTGATATCACCGATATAAAGTCATGATGTAATGTATCTGAACTACATCATTCTACCATTTCATACGTAGTGTGATATCACCGATATAAAGCCATGATGTAATGTATCAGAACTACATCATTCTACCATTTCATACATAGTGTGATATCACCGATATAAAGTCGTGATGTAATGTATCAGAACTACATCATTCTACCATTTCATACATAGTGTGATATCACCGATATAAAGTTGTGATGTAATGTATC
>NW_013819055.1:0-464 GCF_000517525.1 Limulus polyphemus
TGGTCGTGATAGGAATATGTTCAAATAGTCGTTATAGAAATATGTTCAAATTGTCGTTATAGAAATATGTTCAAATAGTCGTTATAGAAATATGTTCAAATAGTCGTTATAGAAATATGTTCAAATAGTCGTTAGAGAAATATGTTCAAATAGTCGTTATAGGAATATGTTCAAATAGTCGTTATAGAAATATGTTCAAATAGTCGTTAGAGAAATATGTTCAAATAGCCGTTAGAGAAATATGTTCAAATAGTCGTTATAGAAGTATGTTCAAATAGTCGTTATAGAAATATGTTCAAATAGTCGTTATAGGAATATGTTCAAATAGTCGTTATAGGAATATATTCCAATAGTCGGTTAGAAATATGTTCAAATTTATCTCTATATAAACATTTATATTTTATTATTTCGCAACGTGCCTTGAGTAAGGTTAAGTGGAATCTGAGAATCAAACTTAGAAAATA
>NW_013819056.1:0-862 GCF_000517525.1 Limulus polyphemus
TCAATTGAATTATGAATTCCAAATTTCAAGTCACAATACTTACTATGGTTGTTACTACTGCCATTGCTCTTTTAACCTGCAGTTTCTCGGGCTTCATGCTCTTTGCTGAGGAGGTCTAGGTTTTAGTACATTGTGAATTGGAGTCCGTTATATGGCCTGCTGTGTCTCCTGATCTAAGACCAGATATTCTTTTTGTGATGTACCTGGACAGGACGATGATGATTTGGATAGCCTATTTGTGTGTCTTCTTTATTTGCTGTGTAATCCCGACTTGCACCTTTGGGTGCTCCCAGACTGTCTTCAATCTTTCTGAATATGGTGTAACAAGTTTGTTACCTTTTGTTTGTATCCCATGTATCACATGATTTCTCTCCTGCATTCTGCCCCTTCCTGTGATTACCTATTTTCCTTCCATCTCTAGGTATGTTACATTCTTGAGTCAGCATGCCTCGTCCTCTTCACACCTCGGATAATTATGCGTTAATGTGCCATCATTCAGATTTTTACGTTCTGAACTGTCAGTCTTTGGAGTCCTGTATTCAGGTGTGGGAATCTGACCCCGATACCTCTGTGAGATTTTCCCAGCCCCAAATTTCCCATCTCCATTTGACCCTAACTAACCTCCAGTGTTACTTCTATCAAAGCTATCCACTGATTCTTTGAAGGGTTTTTGAAGGATACTCACTCGACTTGTTGTTGGGATTTCCTGGGTAGGGACACACTTTTAGCCATGTCTTTGCTGGCTTCATTTTTATGCTGGATAGCTTTTGGAGATCTTCCTGACTCTTTGAAGTCCTGGATGGAGGCTACTTATCAACACTCCTCTCTTTCATCCTTGGTTTCTCATTTTTCACAGCCTTCA
>NW_013819057.1:0-468 GCF_000517525.1 Limulus polyphemus
TATAATATCCTGTCACACCACAGAGCTTCTGTATGGCTTCTGGTACTCCTTTGTGATCTAGTACCTTGATATTCACAAGGGTTTGCTGAGATGCAGAATCTGTGACAAAGTTGCACTTTTGGCCATCCAGCTTTCCTGTTACATAGACTGTGTGTGCTTGGCATTTTATACTTAGTTGTTGGGACTTTCACGATGGGGGTTGGTAGGCATCCCTCAACATGAACCACTACTGGTTTCCCTGAAGCTAACTTAGTGGTAGTATTCTTCTTACACCAGCTCTTCATATGTCTTTTCTCTCCACAGTTCCAACAACCTTTCTGGGTAGCAGCCTTTCCTGTTGTGGCTTCTTCCCTATGTTGAAGTTGCCGGCATTGACTCTCTTGTGTCAAGATTTGTTACAATGCCAGCAAAGTCCCTCCAACTTCTCTGAAAGAAAAGGTTCTGGCCTTGAATTCTGATGACTGTACC
>NW_013819058.1:0-597 GCF_000517525.1 Limulus polyphemus
TACATTACTATCATATTTATATAGATGTAGTTACATGGACATACAACATACAGTACTATTATATTTATATAGTAGTAGTCACGTGGACTTACAACATACAGTACTATTATATTTATATGGACGTAGTTTCATAGATAGACATCAGAGAGTACTGTTATATTTATATAGAAGTAGTTACATGAAGATACAAAATACAGTACTATTATATTTATATAGAGGTAGTTACATGAACATACAATAGATAGTACTGTTATGTTTATATAGAAGTACTTACATGGTCATACAAAAGACGGTACTATTATTTTTATATAGAAGCAGTTACATGGCAATACAACAGACAGTGCTATTATATTTATAGAGAGGTAGTTACATGAACATAAAACAGACAGTACTATTATGTTTATATCGAAGAAGTTACATGCACATACAACAAGCCGTATTATGATGTTTATATACACGTAGTTACATGGGACAGACAACAGACATTACTTTTTTGTTTATATAGAAGTATTTATATGGACATACAAAAGACAGTACTGTTATATTTGTATGGAAGTAGTTACATGAATATATGAAAGACAGTACAATCATACTTAT
>NW_013819059.1:0-468 GCF_000517525.1 Limulus polyphemus
CATCGTTACAGTATATCATTCTTAAAAATTATCAAACCTACACATTATGTTTTTGTTTTTACACAACAATTGACAATTAACTAGAGTTAGCTAATAATATTGTTGCGTCAGCAAGGTCACGTGACTAGTGTCACGCTCCCTGCTTTCTGGAAGTATCTTGTACTTTCGTGAATTGTCGGGAGATTACTAGATATAGGGTAGCCTGGTATATATAAGAGGGTGACAACGTGACGGGAGAAAAATGTGTGTGTAGGTAATGAGTAATTGAACTGCAGTCAGAGAGAGAGACGTATTGTTGAAGTCTTGCTCGTGATACGTGAATTATAGTTTGTTATAGCGCGATTGTTGAAGTTGAGTGTATCGGTAAAGTTATATTCAGAAAGAATAAACCAGTTTTATTTAAGAAAGGACTTGTGTCACTAAAGTTTCGTCGGAACGAAGTTACGGAAAATTAATTAACAAACGGAG
>NW_013819060.1:0-469 GCF_000517525.1 Limulus polyphemus
GTTAAGTCTTCTCGAACTCATGGTCTAAGGTTGAGTGGGTTGTAAAATTTAGGCCTAAGATGAATAATTCTCTGTTCCAGGTTTTTAATGAATCTTTGGAAACAGGTGAATGTTGTAGAAACATGAAAAACGCAGTAATAAAGTTAATACCTAAAAATGGGAAGATTTGACAGAAGAAGAACACTAGTGACAATTACCACTTCTATGTACTGATTATAAAACATTAGTTGTATCACTTCTATGTACTGATTATAAAACATTAGTAGTATCCCTTCTATGTACTGATTATAAAACATTAGTAGTATCACTTCTATGTACTGATTATAAAACATTAGTAGTATCCCTTCTATGTACTGATTATAAAACATTAGTAGTATCACTTCTATGTACTGATTATAAAACATTAGTAGTATCACTTCTATGTACTGATTATAAAACATTAGTTGTATCACTTCTATGTACTGATTAT
>NW_013819061.1:0-616 GCF_000517525.1 Limulus polyphemus
CACTATATATGTCCTACTTACAAGTTATAATACTTCAGATGTCCTCTTCACAAGTCGTCAGTAAGTTAGAGTAATAACACTTCAGATGTCCTACACACAAATTATAATACTTCAGATGTCCTCTTCACAAGTTGTCAGTAAGTTAGAGTAATAACACTTTAGATGTCCTACTCACAAATTATAATACTTCAGATGTCCTCTTCACAAGTTGTCAGTAAGTTAGAGTAATAACACTTTAGATGTCCTACTTACAAGTTATAATACTTCAGATGTCCTCTTCACAAGTTGTCAGTAAGTTAGAGTAATAACACTTTAGATGTCCTACTTACAAGTTATAATACTTCAGATGTCCTCTTCACAAGTTGTCAGTAAGTTAGAGTAATAACACTTTAGATGTCCTACTTACAAGTTATAATACTTCAGATGTCCTCTTCACAAGTTGTCAGTAAGCTAGAGTAATAACACTTTAGATGTCCTACTTACAAGTTATAATACTTCAGATGTCCTCTTCACAAGTCGTTAGTAAGTTAGAGTAATAACACTTCAGATGTCCTACACACAAGTTATAATACTTCAGATGTCCTCTTCACAAGTTGTCAGTAAGTTAGAGTAATAA
>NW_013819062.1:0-467 GCF_000517525.1 Limulus polyphemus
GAAGGAGATACTTACTCACCAAGGTTTAATACTTCACTAGTTAAGTATATAGTGAAGGAGATACTTACTCACTAGTTAAGTATGTAGTGAAGGAGATACTTACTCACCAAGGTTTAATACTTCACTAGTTAAGTATATAGTGAAGGAGATACTTACTCATCAAGGTTTAATACTTCATTAGTTAAGTATATAGTGAAGGAGATACTTACTCACCAAGGTTTAATACTTCACTAGTTAAGTATGTAGTGAAGGAGATACTTACTCACCAAGGTCTAATACTTCACTAGTTAAGTATATAGTGATAGAGATACTTACTCACCAAGGTCTAATACGTCACTAGTTAAGTATGTAGTGAAGGAGATACTTACTCATCAAGGTTTGATACTTCACTAGTTAAGTATGTAGTGAAGGAGATACTTACTCACCAAGGTTTAATACTTCACTAGTTAAGTATATAGTGAAGGAGA
>NW_013819063.1:0-468 GCF_000517525.1 Limulus polyphemus
TAATATGTCCTGTCAATAAGAAGACACAAGATTTAACAATACTGTGTACTGTCAATAAGAAGACACAATATTCAATGATAATGTGTACTGTCAGTAAGAAAACACAAGATTTAACAATAATATGTCCTGTCAATAAGAAGACACAAGATTTAACAATACTGTGTACTGTCAATAAGAAGACACAAGATTTAACAATACTGTGTACTGTCAATAAGAAGACACAAGATTTAACGATACTGTGTTCTGTCAATAAGAAGACACAAGATTTAACTATACTGTGTACTGTCAATAAGAAGACAGAAGATTTAACGATACTGTGTACTGTCAATAAGAAGACACAAGATTTAACGATATTGTGTTCTGTCAATAAGAAGACACAAGATTTAACTATACTGTGTACTGTCAATAAGAAGACACAGGATTTAACAATACTGTGTACTCTCAATAAAAAGACTCACGATTTAGCAA
>NW_013819064.1:0-468 GCF_000517525.1 Limulus polyphemus
CTTTAACACACAACAAAAAGTAACAATAATACTTACGAAAAAGGATGATCTTTTGGTCAACTAAAGTTAGATTAAACATTAGATGAGTCGTTTGTGATAGTTTGAGTTGTAATGAGGCAATAAGTACAGCCAGTAGTATTATTACGTGTTAGCTTCATAGTAAAGAAGACAGTTAACCAACTTAGGATACAAAGAACTCACAAAACAGTCTAGATATAAGAAACGTGTTAGAGATGAATGTTTTACCTGTTATAAAAGTTAAGTTGTAAGATATTAACTTCTTATTTATGAAACTAAATGATTTGATATTTCAAAATGGAGTAATTAATGTTTCATGAAATTAAACAACTGAAGTCTGGTGATTATCGATATGTGTCCAAGTTTTGCACCGCAATGCCGCTGAACACGTGAAGGTGTGATATAAATATGACAGTCAAACCAGTTATTCGGTTAAATACCTGACAACAC
>NW_013819065.1:0-467 GCF_000517525.1 Limulus polyphemus
GTACGTAGCTAGGAACAGTCTATCAATGTAGCATGTACGTATCTAGGAACAGTCTATCAATGTAGTATGTACGTAGCTAGTAACAATCTATCAATGTAGTATGTACGTAGCTAGGAACAATCTATCAATGTAGTATGTACGTAGCTAGGAACAGTCTATCAATGTAGTATGTACATATCTAGGAACAGTCTATCAATGTAGTATGTACGTAGCTAGGAACAATCTATCAATGTAGTATGTACGTAGCTAGGAACAGTCTATCAATGTAGTATGTACGTATCTAGGAACAGTATATCAATGTAGTATGTACGTAGCTAGGAACAGTCTATCAATGTAGTATGTACATATCTAGGAACAGTCTATGAATGTAATATGTACGTATCTAGGAACAGTATATCAATGTAGTATGTACGTATCTAGGAACAGTCTATCAATGTATCATGTACGTATCTAGGAACAGTCTATCA
>NW_013819066.1:0-467 GCF_000517525.1 Limulus polyphemus
AAAATTGGCCCGACATGGCCAGGTGGTTAGGGCGCTCGATTCTCAATCTGTGGGTCACGGGTTCGAATCCCCGTCACACCAAACATGCTCGCCCTTTCAGCCGTGGGGGCGTTATAACGTGACGGTCAATCTCACTATCCGTTGGTAAAAGAGTAGCCCAAGAGTTGGTGGTAGATGGTGATGACTAGCTGCCTTCCCTCTAGTCTTACACTGCTAAATTAGGGCTAGCACAGATAGCCATCGTGTAGCTTTGCGCGAAATTCAAAACAAACCAAACCAAACCCTTAAACTTAGCCTACATGAAAACTAAAGATTATAAAAGATCATAAAGCTATATTTGTATCTGCTGTAAATAATGAATACAGTGATATACACAGTATCTACAGTAAATAATGAATACAGTGATATACACAGTATCTACAGTAAATAATGAATACAGTGATATACACAGTATCTACAGTAAATAA
>NW_013819067.1:0-466 GCF_000517525.1 Limulus polyphemus
GAAACTTGTGCAAGTAAATGTATTTTAGAAACTTGTCCAAGTAAATGTATTTTAGAAACTTGTCCAAGTAAATGTATCTTACAAACTTGTCCAAGTAAATGTATCTTACAAACTTGTCCAAGTAAATGTATCTTACAAACTTGTCCAAGTAAATGTATCTTACAAACTTGTCCAAGTAAATGTATTTTACAAACTTATCAAAGTAAATGTATTTTAGAAACTTGTCCAAGTAAATGTATTTTACAAACTTGTCCAAGTAAATGTATTTTAGAAACTTGTCCAAGTAAATGTATCTTACAAACTTGTCCAAGTAAATGTATTTTAGAAACTTGTCCAAGTAAATGTATTTTAGAAACTTGTCCAAGTAAATGTATTTTAGAAACTTGACCAAGTAAATGTATTTTAGAAACTTGACCAAGTAAATGTATTTTAGAAACTTGTCCAAGTAAATGTATCTTACAAACTT
>NW_013819068.1:0-468 GCF_000517525.1 Limulus polyphemus
CGCGATTGTTGAATTTGAGTGTATCGGTAAAGTTATATTCGGGAAGAATAAACCAGTTTTATTAAGAAAGGACTTGTGTCGCTTAAGTTTCGTTGGAACGAAGTTACGGAAAATCAATTAACAAACAGAGACGTAACAAATTGGTGTCAGAAGTGGGATAGAAAAAAAAAGAAGAAAAATGGAAACGAGAGGCGGAAAATCAAACTACAGCTTAGCAGACTTGATGGCAGCAATACAAAAACAAGAAAAGAAACAAGAAGAGAGATTACAGCAGTTGTTGGAGGAAAAAGAAAAGAAACAAGAAGAGAAATTACAGCAGTTGTTGGAGGAAAAAGAAAATAAACAAGAAGAACGAGAAAATGAACGAGAAAAGAAACAAGAAGAGAGACAACAGCAGTTGCAAGAAAACCTGCAACAGTGGCAGCTCGAACAACAAAATAAACAAGAAGAGAGATTACAGCAGTTGTT
>NW_013819069.1:0-468 GCF_000517525.1 Limulus polyphemus
TATCTTAATCTTCCATAGTATGTATTTACTACATTTCTTAATCTTCCATATTATGTATTTATTACATATCTTAGTCTTCCATAGTATGTATTTACTATCATGTATTTTCTACTTATCTTAGTCTACCATAGTATGTATTTACTGCATATCTTAGTCTTCCATAGTACGTATTTACTACATATCTTAGTCTTCTATAGTATGTATTTACTACATTTCTTAATCTTCCATAGTATGTATTTTTTACTTAGAAAGCACCCCCAGCGGCACAGTGGTATGTTTGCGGACTTATACTCCTAGAAACCGAGTTTCGATACCCGTGGTGGGCAGAGCACAAATAGCCCTTTGTGCAGCTTTGTGCTTAATAACAAACAACAACAACTTACTTAGAAAATTCTCAGAGTTCTTTAAATTCTTATTTTGAAACACACTAAATGCGGTACTGATCGTGTGATAAATTCAACCTGGGGG
>NW_013819070.1:0-468 GCF_000517525.1 Limulus polyphemus
GTCAATAAAAAGACACAAGATTTAACGATACTGTGTACTATCAATAAGAAGACACAAGATTTAACGATACTGTGTACTGTCAATAAGAAGTCACAATATTCAATGATAATGTATAGTGTCAGTAAGAAAACACAAGATTTAACAATAATATGTCCTATCAATAAGAAGACACAAGATTTAACAATACTGTGTACTGTCAATAAGAAGACACCAGATTTAACGATACTGTGTACTGTAAATAAGAAGACACAAGATTTAACTATACTGTGTACTGTCAATAAGAAGACACAAGATTTAACAATACTGTGTACTCTCAATGAGAAGACACACGATTTAGCAATACTGTGTACTATCTATAAAAAGACAATAGATTTTACGATACTGTGTACTGTCAATAAGAAGACACAAGATTTAACGATACTGTGTTCTGTCAATAAGAAGACACAAGATTTAACGATACTGTGTTTA
>NW_013819071.1:0-468 GCF_000517525.1 Limulus polyphemus
ATAACATGAAGCTAGAGTTTTGCATGTAAATACGCAAGTACGCAACGAACGTTCATAAAAAAATTCGAGAAGATTAGTCCAAATGGAACGAAGTACTGGTGCAAAACGCAAAACCTTCCATAACTTCCTTAAAACGAATAGTAGAAAGGTGAAACTCTGCATATAACTGCGCAACGATAGAGTGTACCTACATAACAAATTTGGTGAATAATAATCAATTCAGGACCCTCTGGTAACAAGAAATCCAGAAACAATCGGTAACAAAAAGCTTCAGTGCAGTACACATACGATTTCAAGAAGCCATAAAAAGAGTAAAATAAAACGACCACAAAAATCGTAAAACTAAAACTAATAATCTAGAATTTTTTAAGTAAACGCGCAAAATTGCGGCGAAACTTAATAAAAAAAATTCAAAAATATTCATGTAAATGGGACTAAGTACTGGTACAAAACGGAAAACCTTCAATA
>NW_013819072.1:0-494 GCF_000517525.1 Limulus polyphemus
AAATCTCTCAGGGGAACCGTGGGAAGTAACTGAGGATGCTCAGAGTACTAGTTGCTAACAACCATCCCACCCTGTTAGTAAACTCTAATAAAGTCACTTAGCGTCTCAACTGCTAGCGTAAACATTGACCAGATTCACTTCACCAATAAATCTTATTTTTGCGAGCGGGACGAAGAGAAACAATAGTTTTTGAGCGCCACTGATTCTCTTTCAGGCCTCCAAGATGAGATGAGATGATGGCGCTCAGAAGCGATTGTTTCTCTTCATCGCGCTCGTGATAGAAGGGAGCGGCTATGCAAGCCATACATGAGATCGTTTTACCTAAACTCAACGGCCATTAACGGACTTATGGTTTTTCAGAGTGGCGGAATCTAAAAATCCAAGCTAGAGACTTAACCGTGGGGAGAGTGGGATACCCCGTGAAAAACCACTTTCACCGATCAGACACCGAATAAGCTACCTGACCAGTGCCCGATTAAACCCACGCGGTATTG
>NW_013819073.1:0-468 GCF_000517525.1 Limulus polyphemus
GTAGTTAACATTACTTAATGCTGGAGTGGAGGGAAGGGAGTTTAATACGTTTAACAACTCCTACATCTCTACTTCAACATAAACCGGTCCCGACAGATAACACTTCCACAGAAACTTACAAACAACAACTAAGTTGAAGTAACTCTCAAAACAACAAACTTGCACGTGGTAAACCAAGAAGATGAAGTGGGATAGCTGAAACGTCCACGTATTTAATAACGGTAACGGGATAGCTGAAACGTCCACGTATTTAATAACGGTAACGGGATAGCTGAAACGTCCACGTATTTAATAACGGTAACGGGATAGCTGAAACGTCCACGTATTTAATAACGGTAACGGGACGGCTGAAACGTCCACATATCTAATAACGGTAACGGGACGGCTGAAACGTCCACATATCTAATAACGGTAACGGGACGGCTGAAACGTCCACATATCTAATAACGGTAACGGGACGGCTGAAAC
>NW_013819074.1:0-468 GCF_000517525.1 Limulus polyphemus
AATATGTGTTTAGTTTCTTTACATAGGTCAATTTTTTTAGTCACTGTACACAGGTCAATTTGTTTTTAGTCACTGTACACAGGTCAATTTGTTTTTAGTCGCTATACTTAGGTCAATTTATTTTAGTTCACTGTACACAGGTCAATTTGTTTTTAGTTTCTTTACATACAACAAATATTTTTTGATCTCTTTACATAGGTAAATTTTTTTTAGTTACTGCACTTAGGTCAATGTATTTTCAGTAGCTGCACACATGCCAGTTTGCTTTTAGTCGCTGTACATAGTTCAATTTGTTTTTAATTACTACACAGGTCAATTTGTTTTTAGTCGCTGTACACAGGTAAATTTGTTTTTGATCAGAACACAGGTCAATTTTTTTTTTAGTCACTGTACACAGGCCAATTTGTTTTTAGTCACTGTACACAGGTCAATTTGTTTTAATCACTACACAGGTCAATTTGTTTATAG
>NW_013819075.1:0-468 GCF_000517525.1 Limulus polyphemus
TTGAGTATTTACTGCACCAGGGATAGGGTACACTGTCTAGAGTATTTACTACACCAGGGATAGTGTAACTATGTAGAGTATTTACTAAACCAGGGATAGGGTACAGTATGTAGAGTATTTACTGCACTAGGGATATAGTACAATATGTCGAGTATTTACTACACCAGGGATAGGGAACAGTATATAGAGTATTTACTATACCAGGGATAGGGTACAGTATGTAGACTTTTTACTAAACCAGGGATAGGGTACACTATGTAGAGTATTTACTTCACCAGGGATAGGGTACAGTAAGTAGAGTATTTACTGCACAAGGGATAGGGTACGCTATGTAGAGTATTTACTGCACCGGAGATAGGGTACAGTATGTAGAGTATTTACTGCACCAGAAATATAGTTCACTATATAGAGTATTTACTGCACCAGAAATATGGTGAACTATGTCGAGTATTTACTACACCAGGGATA
>NW_013819076.1:0-468 GCF_000517525.1 Limulus polyphemus
CGTTGTAAGTCTGCAGACATACCGCTGTGCCACTGGGGAGCCAGAAATTAAATAATGAGTAAAAATAATCATTTCAGTGTTTCTTATAATTATATTTAGGATTGAATCAGTCATCTACATTACCTGTTAAAAATTAAACTCATGCCCTTGAATTCTTCTCAATGTGGATGGAGGAGCATTCTGTGTATTTATCTCGTTCGTCTTTGAACTATTTAGACACACGTTATTTAATGCTACAGTTAACTTAAATTGGGTTTCCGGCACTTGTGTTATCATATATAAGAACTAATACATGTGTAGATTGCAATACATTTTTAAATCACAAATAATAAAATGTAAGTAATAATTAATCATTTTGATTTTGCTAGAAGAGTAAGAGTACAACTGGAAAAAATATAGGAAACTGTGAACCTAGTTGCCAGAAAGTTCTTAGTCCTGGCAGAAAAATTATTTCATGATTTATAAAAT
>NW_013819077.1:0-468 GCF_000517525.1 Limulus polyphemus
GTTTTAGCTCCAAGCTACACACTGTGCTATCTAAACTGTAACATATTCAATGATCATAGTCACTCAATTTTATACATACTCTTGTTTGTTTTAGCTACAAGCTACACACTGTGCTATCTACACTGTAGCATGTTAAATGGTCATAGTCATTCAATTTTATATATATTACTGTTTGTTTTAGCTCCAAGCTACACACTGTGCTATCTACACTGTAACATGTTAAATGATCATAGTCATTCAATTTTATACATACTACTTGTTTTGTTTTAGCTACAAGCTACACACTGTGCTATCTACACTGTAACACGTTAAATGATCATAGTTACTCAATTTTATACATACTACTTGTTTGTTTTAGCTCCAAGCTACACACTGTGCTATCTACACTGTAACATGTTAAATGATCATAGTCATTCACTTTTATACATACTAATTGTTTTGTTTTAGCTCCAAGCTACACACTGTGCT
>NW_013819078.1:0-468 GCF_000517525.1 Limulus polyphemus
GCTGATAAACAATGCGGTTAGAAAGAGTGGGATACTGTCGGGAGGCATTCCAGGCCCGTTTTTGAGCCTTCCATGGCTCCTGGCAGGCAGGACTCCACCATGGATGAGGATACTGTGGAAAACATGTCGAGGTTTTAGGAACAGAATAAACAGCCATCTGGACAATACAGTCAGTCACTGCTACCATACAATCGTCTATTGATGGCAGACAGACGAAGGCAGGATAAAGTTCAGAGAGAGAGGTTAAAGATGGCCAGTCAGCCTGGTCCAGCTTCCACCGTGGCACTCGGGTCGGGTGGCATCGACCATGGCCAACCTCTCTCAGTATGATGGGAAAATGATCACTACTCCGTGGATCATTGTCGACCATCCAAGAAAAGCAAGTGAAAAGTGCAGGAGAGCAAATAGAGAGATCAATGGCAGTAAAAGACCAGGTGCATGAAAATAAGTATATGTTCCAGTATTGAC
>NW_013819079.1:0-463 GCF_000517525.1 Limulus polyphemus
AAATCTTGTGTCTTTTTATTGATAGTACACAGTATTGTCAAATCTTGTGTCTTCTTATTGACAGTACACAGTTTTGTTAGATCTTGTGTCTTCTTATTGAAAGTACACAGTATTGTTAAATATTGTGTTTTATTATTGACAGTACACAGTATCGTTGAATATTTAGTCTTCTTATTGACAGTACACAGTATTGTTAAATCTTGTGTCTTCTTATTGACAATACACAGTATAGTTAAATCTTGTGTCTTCTTATTGACTGTACACAGTATCGTTAAATCTTGTGTCTTCTTATTGAAAGTACACAGTATCGTTGAATCTTGTGTTTTCTTATTGACAGTACACAGTATTGTTAAATCTTGTGTGTTCTTATTGATAGTACACAGTATTTATAAATCTTGTGTCTTCTTATTGTACAGTACACAGTATTGTTAAATCTTGTATCTTCTTATTGACAGTACACAGT
>NW_013819080.1:0-465 GCF_000517525.1 Limulus polyphemus
TACAATATGATGCTTGTATGTGTGCTTTCATGCTTTTCCCAATAAAACATGGTGCTTGTATATGTGGTGTCATGCTTTTCCCAATAAAATATTATGCTTTTATGCGTGGTTTCTTGCTTTTCTTAATAAAATATGACACTTGTATATGTGGTGTCATGCTTTTTCCAATAAAATATGATGCTTGTACATGTGGTTTCGTGCTTTTCTTAATAAAATATGACACTTGTATATGTGATTTCATGCTTTTTCCAATAAAATATGATGCTTGTATATGTGATTTCATGCTTTTCCCAATACAATATGATGCTTGTACATATGGTGCTTTTCCCAACACAATATGATGCTTGTATGTGTGGTTTCATGCTTTTCCCAATAAAATATGATGCTTGTATGTGTGGTTTCATGCTTTTCCCAATACAATATGATGCTTGTATGTGTGATTTCATGCTTTTCCCAACACAATAT
>NW_013819081.1:0-468 GCF_000517525.1 Limulus polyphemus
GTTAGGAATAATTACATCTTTAACTAACTCAAAGGGTTAGGAATAACTACATCTTTAACTAACTAAAAGGGTTAGGAATAATTACATCTTTAACTAACTAAAAGGGTTAGGAATAACTACATCTTTAACTAACTAAAACGGTTAGGAATAATTACATCTTTAACTAACTAAAAGGGTTAGGAATAACTACATCTTTAACTAACTAAAACGGTTAGGAATAATTACATCTTTAACTAACTAAAAGGGTTAGGAATAACTACATCTTTAACTAACTAAAAGGGTTAGGAATAATTACATCTTTAACTAACTAAAAGGGTTAGGAATAACTACATCTTTAACTAACTAGAACGGTTAGGAATAATTACATATTTAACTAACTAAAAGGGTTAGGAATAACTATATCTTTGACTAACTAAAAGGGTTAGGAATAACTACATCTTTAACTAACTAAAAGGGTTAGGAATAACT
>NW_013819082.1:0-506 GCF_000517525.1 Limulus polyphemus
CTAGTTAAATGTTATAAAGTGTGACAGTTACACTAGTCATAGTTAGATGTCATAAAGAATGACAGTTACAGAGGTCACTAGTTAAATGTTATAAAGTGTGATAGTTACAGAGGTCACTAGTTAAATGTTATAAAGTGTGACAGTTACAGAGGTCACTAGTTAGATGTTATAAAGTGTGACAGTTACACTAGTCAATGGTAAGATGTCATAAAGAATGAAAGTTACAGAGGTCACTAGTTAGATGTTATAAAGTGTGACAGTTACACTAGTCAGTAGTTAGATGTCATAAAGAATGACAGTTACAGAGGTCAACAGTTAGATGTCATAAAATGTGATAGTTACAGAGGTCACTAGTTAGATGTTCTAAAGTGTGACAGTTACACTAGTCAATGGTAAGATGTCATAAAGAATGACAGTTACACAGGTCAACAGTTAGATGTCATAAAATGTGATAGTTACAGAGGTCACTAGTTAAATGTTATAAAGTGTGACAGTTACAGAGGTCA
>NW_013819083.1:0-467 GCF_000517525.1 Limulus polyphemus
GTTTGGTTGTTTCTTGATTTGCCAGTCGAGTATGGCCCAGAGGTTTTCGATGGGGTTCATGTCAGAAGATTGGCTCGGCCAGGGAAACTTCTGGATACCATTTTCTTCCTGCCACTTTTGGGTGTTTCTAGCATGGTGCTCCATCTTCCTGGAACAACGTTGTTTTCTTGTCCACGAAACCCGAGGAAGAAAGTGGCAAGAGTCCGTCCTCCAATATTTCGACGTATTTCGCAAAATTTATGTTGCCAACACACTCCACTAAGCTCGATCTCCCACCAACCCAAACAGCTCCCCAAACCATCACGCTGAAACCACCATGCTTCACAGTTGGCTGCAATCTGTTGAGCCGAAACTCTTGGTGAGGCATTCTCCAGACCAATATCCTTCCACTGTCCGAATATTGAGCAAATCTTGATTCGTCTGAAAACAATACGGTCTTCCAAAAGCCCAGAGGCTTGGTCATCATA
>NW_013819084.1:0-469 GCF_000517525.1 Limulus polyphemus
CCAAGGTCATGATCTCCTTTTGAAAATACGCCTGCATAATTTGCCAAAAGTTCTTTTACCTGAAGGGCCTGTGATGATGCCAAATGCACTATGCTCTTCTTATAGAGATCAGTTAAATGTTCTGGAAGTGTATGTCCTTTCTTTAAAGTTGTATTTATTGCTTTAACATCGACTGGCTGTACCTCCTGGCACACATCCAACAATGCCCCTTCCTTAAGTGTCTGCTCGCAAGGTATATATATATATATATAAAGACGACCAAGCCAGACAAAATACAAGAAAAAGTACAAAGTAAAAAAAAATCAGCCAGAAATAAAAAAATATGTTAGTTTGTAAAAAAAAATGTCAAGTCAGCCGCCGTGTAAGTGACTAGCCTTTCACAACTGTATTGTAACAACAGAGATAGTAAAGTAATTCATCTTGTCAGTTGGGTTCTAAAGTAACTGAACCAGCCTGTGTGAACTTTTGA
>NW_013819085.1:0-467 GCF_000517525.1 Limulus polyphemus
GATAGGTCTTTTATTATAGATGGATAGTGGCTGGTAGGTCTTTTATTATAAATGGATAGTGACTGGTAGGTCTTTAATAATAGATGGAAAGTTACTGGTAGGTCATTTATTATAGATGGATAGAGGCAGGTAGGTCTTTTAATATAGATGAAAACCGGCTGGTAGGTCTTTTATGATAGATTGATAGTAGCTGACAGGTCTTTTAATACAGATGCATAGTGGCTAGTAGGTCTTTCATTATATATGGATAATGGCTAGTAGGTCTTTTATTATAGATGGATAGTTACTGGTAGGTGTTTTATTATAGATGGATAGTGGCTGGTAGCTCTATTATTATAGATGGATAGTGGCTGGTAGTTCTTTTATGATAGATGGATAGTAGCTGATAGAACTTTTACTATAGATAGAGAGTTGCTGGTAGGTCTTTTATTACAGATGGATTGTGGCTGGTAGGTCTTTATTACAGA
>NW_013819086.1:0-550 GCF_000517525.1 Limulus polyphemus
ACGTGGTCTATTTTTACTAATTAAACATATTTTATAACAAAATTTTTATTCTTTGGTATCTCTGATTATGTTTGTTGTTTTTCTAAACAAAGGTTTAGCTGGTTTTTGTTCAACTGTTCTTTATCAGTTACCTTTAAGTTTTATTATCAATTTTCTTTGTTAGTTTCATTATCAGCGTCTCTAACTAATTTTGCTCTGCCTTTCCTATTTATTGTTCAAAAATACGTTCATCTCCTCTAACGTTTTAAATAACACATTCTCACAATACCAATGATAAAATGCAGTGGCGTGTAGTTGCAGTTTCAAACTGTTGCACATTAGGCCACATGCTTAGCACCTTATAACTGGAGAGCTAAAAAAACTTTTTAAAAGAGACATATTCTTCTATCATGGTTAATAACTAAGTAGAGGTAAAGACAATATTTTAAGAGTGGGGGGGAGGGGGAGGGTTCAGTGTCTTCCAAGAAAGCAGAAAACACTTGAGGATTAGACAGCAAGGGGCTCTAATCTGTCCTGAGTAACTTCATCATCCAATATGATTACTAAAGAG
>NW_013819087.1:0-464 GCF_000517525.1 Limulus polyphemus
ATATTGGATTAATTGTAATATGTATGATATTTTGGATTAATTGTAATATGTATGACATTTTGGATTAATTGTAATATGTATGACATTTTTTTGCTGTCTTGTTGTGTTTGTGTATGTTATCAGGGTTTAGTTGTTTGTTGAACACGGCTACAAGAAGGCTGTCTATCTTTAGTTTTAAAATTGTAAACAAGAGGGAAGCCCCCCCCCCCCAGTGGCACAGCAGTATGTCTGCGGACTTATAACGCTAGAAACCGGGTTTTGATACCCGTGGTGGGTAGATCACAGATAGCCCATTATGTAGCTTTGTGCTTAACTTCTTCAAACAAACAAACAAGAGGGAAGACAACTAATAAACCCTAGCCACTGCCAACTCATGGGCTGCTCTAATCGTACTGTTGGATTTAACCGAGTTGGCTGGTGGTGGTGGGTGTTGTTGACTAGCTGCATTCCCCTTATTCTACCAG
>NW_013819088.1:0-734 GCF_000517525.1 Limulus polyphemus
CTTTAGCCTTACTTAGTAAAACTACTCCATTAACACCTAGGTGTAACTCTAGTTTCCGATTTTATAACCACCATACTCATCTTTAGCCTTACTTGGTACAATTACTCCATGAACATTTAGGTTTAACTCTGGTTACCGAATTTATAACCCCCATACTCATCGTTAGCCTTACTTGGTACAACAACTCCACGAACACCTAGGTGTAACTCTAGTTACTGAATTTATAACCAACATACTCGTCTTTAGACTTACTTTAGCGTTATTTGGTACAACAACTTCACGAACACCTAGGAGTTACTCTATATACCGAATTTGTAACCACCATACTCATCTTTAGCGTTATTTGGCACATTTGCTCCATGAACACCTAGGTGTAACTCTAGTTACTGAATTTATAACCATCCTACTCATCTTTAGCCTTACTTGGTACAACTACTCCATGAACACTTAGGTTTAACTCTAATTATCGAATTTATAACCACCATATTCATCTTTAGCCTTACTTGGGGTGTTACTATAGTTACCGAATTGATAAAAACCATACTCATCTTTAACTTTACTTCGTACAACTACTCCATCAACACCTAGGTGTAACTCTAGTTTCCGAATTTATGACCACCGAACTCATCTTTAACCTTACTTGGAACAACTACTCCATGAACACCTAGGTGTAACTCTAGTTACCGAATTTTTAACAACCATACTCATCTTTTGCTTTACTTGCTACAACTACT
>NW_013819089.1:0-532 GCF_000517525.1 Limulus polyphemus
TATTACCGATTATAAATATAGCTTTAAGTTACATTATTAACGATTATAATTATAATTCTAAGTTACATTATTACCGAATATAAATACAGCTTTAAGTTACATTATTACCAAATATAAATACAGCTTTAAGTTACATTATTACCGATTATAAATATAGTTTTAAGTTACATTAATTACGTTTATAAATATAGCTTTAACTTACATTATTACCGAATATAAATACAGATTTAAGTTACATTATTACCGATTATAAATATAGTTTTAAGTTACATTATTACCGAATATCAATACAGCTGTAAGTTAAATTATTATTTCCGACTATAAACAGAGCTTTAAGTTACATTATTAAAGATTATAAATATAGCTTTAAGTTACATTATTAACGATTATAAATATAGCTTTAACTTACAATATTTCCGAATATAAATACAGCTTTAAGTTACATTATTACCGAATATAAATACAGCATAATAATGTAACTTACTTATTACCGATTATAAACACAGCTTTAAGTTACATTATTACCGATTAT
>NW_013819090.1:0-468 GCF_000517525.1 Limulus polyphemus
GTGTAACTCTAATTACCGAATTTAAACCCCCATACTCATCTGTAGCCTTACTTGGTACAACTACTCCACGAACACGTAGGTGTAATTCTAGTTACCGAATTTATAACCACCATACTCATCTTTAGCTTTACTTGGTACAACTACTCCATGAATACCTAGTTGTAATTCTAGTTACAGAATTTATAACCACCATACTCATCATTAGCCTTACTTGGTACAACTACTTCATGAACACCTAGGTGTAACTCTAGTTTCCGAATTTATAACCACCATACTCATCTCTTGTCTTACTTGGTACAATTACTCCATAAACACCTAGGTGTAACTCTAGTTACCGAAATTATAACCACCATACTCATCTTTAGCCTTACTTGGTACAATTACTCTATGAACACCTAGTTGTAACTCTAATTATCGAATTTATAACCACCATACTCATATTTAGCATTACTCGGTACAACTACTTCA
>NW_013819091.1:0-468 GCF_000517525.1 Limulus polyphemus
GATTTTGAGAAGGAAAACAGTGAAGCCGTTAATGAAGTTACTATCACTGATGTGACTGTTACCGATAATGGATCATGGAGCAGATGAACCCCAGGTGAAGCAGAAACCAACGAGATGGAGACCAGTACGGAAGAAGATATGTCCCGTAAAATTAAGAGACTTTGTTGAATTTTAATTTTGTGTTTGTAAATTCTGTACATTTAATCAAGTTATTGTTAACTATCTATTGGTTTAATGTAAGTGGCTATTGTTCGGGACGAACAATACTAAGGAAGGGGCAGTGTTACGACAGCGGAAGTCACGCAGTGCTGGGAGCATGCTCGCTGGAGTTTCTAGAAGGATCATGACTTATCGAGGAACTCCGCGAATATCCGAGTGTTTGCCAGGCGCCCTCTTTTTTAGTATATAAGCCTGGCAAATAAAGCCAGCGATAGATAGATATGCAGTAGATTGAAGATAGAGATAACT
>NW_013819092.1:0-468 GCF_000517525.1 Limulus polyphemus
ACCATGTCGAAACGTTGTACATTTGCTGTTATGTTAAACTTATATTAAAGTTTTTCTTCATTACCCATTCAAGCCGTCTCCAACCATTATTAGATATCAAGGAAGTTCCAGACAAGAAAGAAAACTTTATATTTTTTGTAAGTTTGTGAAACTTTTGTTTATTAATCGTTGTTTGTAATAACTCTTCGTAATAATTGTTATTGAATATTGTACTGTTGTACTAGTTGGCAAATATCGTAAATTGATTAATATATCGCCATTCATTTAAATACTAAATCCAAATTACAACTTAACTACTAAATTTAGATTATTTAACTCGGCTTCGGACTATTCAAAATTATAATTAGTAACAATTGGATAACTAACAATACCCAGGTGCACACCTTCAGAGTCCACTTAGTATGGGTGCAAATTTTCAGGTTTCTAAGTTATTTCCTCTTGGAGTTATGACAGTCAGACCAACAGACA
>NW_013819093.1:0-468 GCF_000517525.1 Limulus polyphemus
TAGATATTTTCTGGCATGTCTACTACTACTACTACTAACCTAGATATTTTCTGGCATGTCTACTACTACTACTACTAACCTAGATATTTTCTGGCATGTCTACTACTACTACTAACCTGGATATTTTCTGGCATGTCTACTACTACTACTAACCTGGATATTTTCTGGCATGTCTACTACTACTACTAACCTGGATATTTTCTGGCATGTCTACGACTACTACTAACCTGGATATTTTCTGGCATGTCTACTACTACTACTACTAACCTGGATATTTTCTGGCATGTCTACAACTACTACTACTAACCCGGATATTTTCTGGCATATCTACAACTACTACTACTAACCCGGATATTTTCTGGCATGTCTACTACGACTGCTACTAACCTGGATATTTTCTGGCATGTCTACTACTACTACTACTAACCTGGATATTTTCTGGCATGTCTACTACTACTACTACTAACC
>NW_013819094.1:0-688 GCF_000517525.1 Limulus polyphemus
AAAACAAACTTGTTTATTTAATATATATGTTTTTCTTTCTCTCATTAGTGACTCGTTTCTTGTGAAAACACAAACCATTTAAATTGTAACTTACTCGAATCTGATGATATAAAGGTTTGAAAGACTTTGATCAAGTTATTGGATCCTGAAAAAATGGTTTATTTTTACTGAGCTAACTGTACATTTTTCTAACATATAATCAAAGAGTCTACCAAACTTCACATAAACAAAGTACAAACATTGTTTTATATTTAGAAACATTCCCATCACTGGCCTTGATTGAATCAAATAGAATTCAAGGTTAATCAAATATAAATATTATCAATAGATGTATACATCTATAAAGACAAGAGCTGCTTTGTTATATTATAGAAGTGAACTAAAACCTCTAAAATCACGTGTCACCTAGATCCATGTTTTCAACAACTTCTGATCATGAGTGACATCATAAAAATTCACTTCAGATATCACACGTATACTGAGCTGTATTCTCCTTTTAGGATTACACCAAGTACCAAGTATTTTATTACCGTCGTACAGAGGAACTTTTATCCTGTACATCATATATTATATAGTTTTGTTATTATGTATTTTGCCTCTCTTCTTGTTAACCCAGGCTAATGTTCATCACCACACTGCTGTTGGTTCACTGGAAGGAATTATCGATTCTCTGTCGTCTACTGTGGTA
>NW_013819095.1:0-689 GCF_000517525.1 Limulus polyphemus
AGGATTTATTTTTGGCTGCTTACTCTCTGCCTTAAACAAACCGAATTGCTGACAGAGGCTGCCTGATCTCCTGATCGGAATTTAGGTCTTGTGACCTAGGAGGGTCAGGTACTCTGAGACCTCTTCCTCCCTTCCGTACCATGATATGTTGTCTTGGACTTTGATGTTTAGTCCTACACGAGGGTCGGAGTAAACCGCACTTGCTCCGACCCCTTTCAGGGCACTGACAGAGGCTTCGGATCTGCCAGTGCCCATTCGAATGTTCGCACGTTTATTTATACGCATGCGCTATGCATAAAATGTTTGATTAGAAAAAATGGCGTCAGATAAGGGCGCGGTTGGAAGTAGTTGTAAAAAGGTTTCGGACGTATGGAGTTTTTATAAGACACTTCACGACCGTAGGAAAGCCATGTGCACTATTTGTAAAAAAGAATTTGCCTATTTAGGCAGGACAACAAACCTACGGAATCACCTCACGTCTAAGCACTCGACTCTTTACTGTCCGGACATCGAGAACCACAACGGAGAGCAAGAAGACGCCTACCCTTGATAGACTTGTAAGGCCTGTGAAGTGCAATGATACACGTGCAAAGAATATAACAGACAGAGTGACTCAAATGATCGTTCACGACCTATGCCCCATTCGAACTGTTGAATGGGTTGGTTTTCGTAACTTAATGAAGTACTTG
>NW_013819096.1:0-469 GCF_000517525.1 Limulus polyphemus
TCATAAGGACTTATAAATCGTATTGACGTTTTAATGTAACATAATCATAAGGACTTGTAAATCGTATTCATGTTTTAATGTAACATAATCATAAGGACTTATAAATCGTATTGGTGTTTTAATGTAACATAATCATAAGGACTTATAAATCGTATTGATGTTTTAATGTAGCATAATCATAAGGACTTATAAATCGTATTCATGTTTTAGTATAACATAATCATAAGGACTTATAAATCGTATTCACGTTTTAGTATAACATAATCACAAGGACTTATAAATCGTATTGATGTTTTAATGTAACATAATCATAAGGACTTATAAATCGTATTCATGTTTTAGTGTAACATAATCGTAAGGACTTATAAATCGTATTCATGTAATCAAGATAGAACATTTTAATTAGGTGTGTTATTAGTACAACAACAAAAGATTAACAATAATCAAGATAGAACATTTTAATTAGGTG
>NW_013819097.1:0-467 GCF_000517525.1 Limulus polyphemus
CCATCCAAAACTTCAAAATATTTTGTTCTTTCATTTTCTAATCATTACAGCGTGTGTGCCCACAAGATGTAGAGTGTATCCCCCTCTATTTTTTGTCTAGCCCGTCTAAGCCCCCTCATGATTCCTAATAAATATCTTAATGCAAGAGTAATAATAAAGATTTTGAAGATAATCTTTATATATATTGTTGCGTCAGCAGAGGTCACGTGACTAGTATCACGCCACGTCGTTCTCGAACATTCACGTCCTTTCCTTAAATCTCGGGATCATTCTAGATATAGAGTAGTCTTGTATATATAAGACCGGCCACGAAGCGACGGAGAAGTAAATGAGTAATTGAACTGCAGTCAGAGAGAATATTGTTGAAGTCGAGCACGTGAGACGTTCGTTGAGAATTATAGCGCGACTGTTGAAATTAAGTGTATCGCAAAGTTATATTCAGAAAGAATAAACCAGTTTTATTTAGG
>NW_013819098.1:0-467 GCF_000517525.1 Limulus polyphemus
CCGGGTTTCGATATCCGTGGTGGGCAAAGCACAGATAGCCCATTGCGTAGCTTTGTGCTTAACTACAAACAAACAAACAAAGGCATTTCCAGGTTTTACTTTATCTTAAACGAAATCTCTATTTATATTGTTTCTATTGTTATGACCCTCTACGAATGTAGTCTGTGTATTTAACTCTTTCAGCACGGGCTCGGTCAGTCGGATCGACCTCGTAACCATTGTGTGCTTGTTATAGTTTTCATGCTATAACTTTTAAATTAGTAAACGTATGTTAACGAAATTTGTCAGATTATCAGTTAACATTACAATGCTTTCATGCACAAAATATTAAGTCTTAAGGTTTGTTAAGCAAAATTTCTCATACCTTTTTCCTTTTCACATGTTACCTATCCAACATGCAAAGTAATTTTCATTTTAAGATTAAAAATATTCTTATGCACCAGAAAATTTTCAAATTTCACATGCAA
>NW_013819099.1:0-467 GCF_000517525.1 Limulus polyphemus
ATGTCTTACTACCTCCACTGCTGATGGCTTATAGGACAGCAGAGCATGAAGCTACTGGATACACTCCAGCAAAGTTGATGTTTGGTCGGGAACTTCGGTTGCCAGTGGATCTGTTAACAGGACGCCCACCTTATGAAGAGTTGCCTGAGAATGTGTCAGAGTTTGTGAAAGTGTTAACAGAAAGGATGAATGATATTCACCATCAAGTGCGCTCAAACTTAAAAACGTCTGCTGGTTCGATGAAGTTATCTTATGATAAGAGATCTACTGAAGTTAGCTTTGTACCAGGAGACAAGATATGGTTGTATAATCCCAGGAAGACCAAAGGGAAGTCTCCTAAGTTGTCTTCTCCATGGGAAGGCCCATATGACATAGCGGATCGTCTCTCAGACGTGACTTTCCGGATAAAATGTGGTCAGCGAAGTAAGACAAAGGTGGTGCATGCCAACAGGCTTTGGCGTTATCAT
>NW_013819100.1:0-467 GCF_000517525.1 Limulus polyphemus
GACATATGTGGAGCCAGTGTAAGAAGAATACCACCAATAAGTCAGCTTCGGGAACCAGTAGTGGTTGGTGTTGAGGGACGCCCACCAACCCCCATCGTGAAAGTCCCAACAGCTAAGTTTAAAATGGCAAGCACACATAGTGTCTACGTGACAGGGTAGCTGGATGGCCAAAGGTGTGACTTTGTCATAGATTCTGCATCTCAGCAAACCCTTGTGAGTATCAAGGTGCTGGACCACAAAGGAGTACCAGAAGCTGTACAGAAGCTCTGTGGTGTGACAGAACATTATGCAAGGTTGTGGGGACCAGTGTGGGTAACTATTAAGCTCATAAATATGAAGAACAGACAGAAAGTATACTTGGCTGACATTGAAGACCAATGCATTTCAGGATTGGAGTATTTAATACCAAGGAAGTGTGTAGTTAACTTCGATAAAATGACAACTGGGAAAAACAAAGGCCAAATTCT
>NW_013819101.1:0-466 GCF_000517525.1 Limulus polyphemus
TTGATAAAACTGATAGAAGTGATATGTTTGTACAACTTTAGTGTGGATAAAGAATAAAAATGATGGAAATGATGCGTTTCTACAACTTTAGTGTAGATAAAGTAATGAAACTGGTGGAGGTAATACGTTTCTACAACTTTAGTGTGGTTGAATTGATAAAACTGATAGAAGTGATATTTTTGTACAACTTTAGTGTGGATAAAGAATAAAAATGATGGAAATGATGCGTTTCTACAACTTTAGTGTAGATAAAGTAATGAAACTGGTGGAGGTAATACGTTTCTAAAACTTTGGTGTGGAGGAAGTAATAAAACCGTTGAAGTTGAGACATTTCTATAGAATTAGTCGGGTTGACTCAGGTAAACCAATGGAGATGAGACGTTTCTCTAGATTTAGTCGGGTTGACTTAAGAAAACCAATGGAGGTGAGACGTTTCTAAAGTTTTAGCCTAGGTGAAGTAATAAAA
>NW_013819102.1:0-466 GCF_000517525.1 Limulus polyphemus
GGACAGCAGTAAGTCTTCGGACTTACAATGGTAAAATCAGGGGTTCCATTACCCTCGGCGAACAGAGCAAATAGTCCGATGTGGCTTTACTATAGGAAACACACATACATGCTTCTTCATGAAACTTCCAAAGAATGGTGGTGGTTAATTCACTGTTTCATTAACTCTAAATAATAATTTTATGTATGATTAATTATTTCTTTTGAAAAAAAGATTCATCATAACAAGTTAAGAGCAAGAAAGGAAGGTCAAATACACATGAAAATAATTAATTATTTTCCCCCTCTCTCTACTTAAGACAAACTGATATCAGATGGCAATTTAACAAGTAAAATATTCTAAAGCCAAGCCCATTATTCAGTTAATTCAACGTAAAATAAAATAAATACTTACTTATTTATAGTTATTTATTTTATTGTAAGAATTTCTGATTCAAGATATAGGTTTTTAGGATATTTGGTTTTTA
>NW_013819103.1:0-468 GCF_000517525.1 Limulus polyphemus
ATGAGCTCAATAGCTACCCACACTGGTCCCCACAATCTTGTAGAATGTCCTGTCACACCATGAAGCTTCTCTATGGCTTCTGGTACTCCTTCGTTATCTAACACCTTGATGCTCACAAGGGTTTGCTGAGACGCAGAGTCTATGACAAAGTTGCACCTTTGGCCATCCAGCTTTCCTGTCACATAGACAATGTGTGTGCTTGGCATTTTACACCTAGCTGTTGGGACTTTCAAGATAGGGGTTGGTGGGCGTCGCTCAACACCAACCACTACTGGTCTCCTTGAAGTCGACTTGTTGGTAATATTCTTCCTACACTGGCTCCTCAAATGTCCGTGCTTTCCACAGTTCCAACAACTTTTCTGGATACCAGCCTTTCCTGCTGTGACACCTCCCCTGTGTCGAAGTTTCCAGCATTGAGCTCTCTTGTGCCCAAGTTTGTTACAGTGCCAGCAAAGTCCATCAAACTTC
>NW_013819104.1:0-469 GCF_000517525.1 Limulus polyphemus
GAGAATGTCATAGCTTCCCTGTATTACTGAGATGAATGTATTTAGCCTGTTTCACATTCAACATATGGGTTTTATTGTTGTCACCACTGAGTTTGAACCATTTGCAAAATTTCAGAATAAACTATATATATATCAGTTAGACTGTTTTAATTCTAATGCAATAACAACAGAAGTGTGGGTCTTACTACAAAGCAAAGATTGTAAGAAGGAAAAATATATTATTTTGTGGTACCAATAGTATTACGTACAAATCACACAAGTTTTCATTCTAAGTACTGAATCATATTATTATTATTATTATGAACTAAATATAAATATATGCTAAATTATTGAGCTTAAAACTACAAATTTAAATTCAAAAGAATATAAAAAAATCAAAAACTCTTTCAGTTCAAAGTCCTAAGTCTAATTCATGTAAAGACTTTGCACTCGCCACTCGGTAACTCTTATCCCTAACAATCGTGGATCA
>NW_013819105.1:0-467 GCF_000517525.1 Limulus polyphemus
GTAAAATGCCAAGCACACGCAGTGTCTATGTCACAGGAAAGCTAGATGGCCAAAGGTGCAACTTTGTCATAGACTCTGCGTCTCAGCAAACCCTTGTGAGCATCAAGGTGTTAGATCATGAAGGAGTACCAGAAGTCATACAGAAGCTTTATGGTGTGACAGGACATCCTGCAAGGTTGTGGGGACCAATGTGAGTAACTATTGAGCTCATGGGCATAAAGGACAGACAGGAAGTATACTTGGCTGACATTGAAGATGAATGCATATTAGGATTGGACTATCTACTACCAAGGAAATTTGTAATTTATTTTGATAAAATGACATTTGGGAACAACAAAGGCCAAGTTCTGGTAACTGTTAAGAGAGAGGTTGAACTAATTAGGTGCCATCGGGCTGAAGTCAAGCCGACTGAAAGAGTTGATGATGGTGAAATGGAACCAAATATAGATATCAGGGCAGAACAGGAG
>NW_013819106.1:0-572 GCF_000517525.1 Limulus polyphemus
AGAACATTGGTGTCAAACGAATATACATCTTCATTCATCCTGATTGTTTTTGCGAAATCTACGTCTTTTATTCTCAAAACTACGTGTTGTGGTCTTTCTTTTATGGCCCCACAATGGTACAGCGGTATGTCTGCGGACTTACAACGCTAGAATCCGGGTTTCTATACCCGTGGTGGGCAGAGCATAGGTAGCCCATTGTGTAGCTTTGTGCTTAATTACAAACAAACAAACCTTCTTTTATGTATTGCGTTATAATATTTTGTGAAAAATCTGTACGTGATGGAGAAAAATTGATATCATTTTCGGATTCAGCGTATAGGAATTACTGTAGAACATGTAAAAATGTCAGGACAATAAAACCATCGCAGGCCTGTGTAATCGTCATAAACGTCACGTTAGGCAACAGATGTTATCTTAATTTGCCCATTACGGATTTGAAATTGGAGGTGGGTACAAAAAAAATTCTGATTTATCTTCTACCTGCCAGAAGTCAATGTCCAGAAGATCCTTTATTCACTACCATACTTTCTTATTTATCTTCTACCTGCCAGAAGTCAATGTCCAGAAGATCC
>NW_013819107.1:0-467 GCF_000517525.1 Limulus polyphemus
GATATCTTAGCATTATAACAGATAAATAATTTTATAACATAATCTATATTTCTATATATATCTTAGAGGATGATGCCTTTCCGGACCTCCTACATTATCACGTGAGAACTCCTATAAAGTTTTCTATATGTGAATTTTGGTAAACACTTGGGTTATGTAAGTTATCTAGTATTGGCTCGTGGTGATCATTGAAACTTTGACGTTCCAATGTATGTTTCTTGTTGATCACTGAAGCCGTGACATTCCAGTGTATGTTTCTTGGTGATCACTGAAGCTGTGACATTCCCGCGTATGTTTCATGGTGATCATTGAAGCCGTGACATTCCCGTGTATGTTTCATGGTGATCACTGAAGCCGTGACATTCCCTTTTATGTTTCTTGGTGATCGACTGAAGCCGTGACATTCCCTTTATGTTTCTTGGTGATCACTGAAGTTGTGACATTCCCGTGTATATTTCATGGTGATC
>NW_013819108.1:0-467 GCF_000517525.1 Limulus polyphemus
ACAAGACTCTGTTCAACGGACTACATAAATGAGGAAATTAACCACATAAAGCATTCCTTTATTCACACCAATAAATTCCCACCAGCTATTGTTGAAAAACTGTCCAACATTCCCCATAACAAAACTCAACTCACGAACAAAATTTATACTAAGAAACCCAACAACAGTACATTACACTGCAGTTTACCATTTGTTCCTGAAACCAGCTCAAGAATTATCCACACTTGGACTAAACTAGCCAGTAAACACAATATTCCTGCCAACGTCAAGTTCTCACAAAATCCCGGCCCTAAATTAAAATTGTCAGTAAACAAAAAATATTTAGAATCACACAATACCAACGTCATTTACAAAATAACATGAAATAACTGCCCAGAATTCTACATCGGAGAAACAGGAAGAACATTAGAAACCAGATTGACAGAACACAATAAAAAACCTACCCATGTTTTCTACCATTGTAACTC
>NW_013819109.1:0-467 GCF_000517525.1 Limulus polyphemus
GAAAAGTAACTAATCATTTTGTACAACAGAATATTAAAAACTTATCAAAATTTTTTATAAAAGGTTTGACGTTAGGTCGTAGAATAACATTATAAGTTTATTCATCGATAGTATTAATTACTGTAAAGTTTAGTCCTAACTAAACTAAAGCAAAAAAAAAACGTACACAGGTTACAGTGTTAATTTATCTCTTTATCGAACTTAGGCCTGACATGAGTTAAAGTTTTATAAAGTACGGCCTATATACAAGTAGATTTACACATTTTGTGGTTTACGATTACAATTCGTTTGTATTGTGCTAGAAATGTTATATTTAAATAAATACTGTTACGATAAAGATACTAATTTGACTGGAAATGTTTTGCGGGTCTTATATATTAAAGACATTAATAACAAATCTTCCACTAACGTTTTATGCTAATATGGTAATATCGGTTGAAGGTGTAATACCACGAGATATCTCATTT
>NW_013819110.1:0-466 GCF_000517525.1 Limulus polyphemus
GATCTCTTATCATAAGTTAACTTCATCGAATCAGCAGACGTCTTCAAGTTTGAACGCACTTGATGATGAATATCATCTATCCTTTCCGATAACACTTTCACAAACTCTGACACATTTTCAGGCACCTCTTCATAAGGTGAGTGTCCAGTATGCTTGGGTCCCCTTTTAGCACTACATGTACTGCATGTCCTGCACCATTCTTCCACATCTCGCCTCATACCTGTCCAGTAAAATCTTTGTCGTAGATGACTCAATGTCTTCCAAATTCCAAGATGTCCTCCTGCTAAACTATCATGGGATCGACGCAGCACAACTTCCCGTAACTTCCTCGGTATAACTGTTTGCCAAGTCGTCACTTTCCCATCTGTAGTTTCCCATCTCCGGACAAGAATACCATTTTCAAGCTTCAACTGCTCCAATTGCATCCAATAGTGCTTTATCACAGGGCTTAGACCAGACACCATCT
>NW_013819111.1:0-459 GCF_000517525.1 Limulus polyphemus
CCTGTTCTGCTTTGATATCCATATTTGGTTTCACTTCACCATCATCAACTTTTTCAGTCACTTTGACTTCACCTTGATGGCACCTAATTAGTTCAACCTCTCTTTTAACAGTTACCGGAACTTGGCCTTTGTTATTCCCAAATGTCACTTTATCAAAATCAATTACAAACTTCCGTGGTAGTAGATAGTCCAATCCTAATAAGCATTCGTCTTCAATGTCAGCCAAGTATACTTTCTGTCTGTCCTTTATGCCCATGAGATCAATAGTTACCCACACTGGTCCCCACAATCTTGTAGAATGTCCTGTCACACCATAAAGCTTCTGTATGGCTTCTGGTACTCCTTCGTGATTTAACACCTTGATGCTCACAAGGGTTTGCTGAGATGCAGAATCTATGACAAAGTTGCTACCTTTGGCCATCCAGCTTTCCTGTCACGTAGATACTATGTGTGGTTGCC
>NW_013819112.1:0-769 GCF_000517525.1 Limulus polyphemus
CCTCCATTAAACATATTCTACTAGTTACATAGTCACATTAGTTACATAGTCGAGGTTTGATAAAATAC
The DNA here is from genome assembly GCF_000517525.1 of Limulus polyphemus. NCBI lineage: Eukaryota > Metazoa > Arthropoda > Merostomata > Xiphosura > Limulidae > Limulus > Limulus polyphemus. The sequence goes on from NW_013819112.1 coordinate 69, forward strand.
GTAGAATATGTTTAATTATGTGAGGTTTGATAAAATACGACTATGTAACTAGTAGAATATGTTTAATTATGTGTATTTTATCAAACCTCGACTATGTAACTAGTAGAATATGTTTAATTATGTGTATTTTATCATTCCCTGACTATGTAACTAGTAGAATATGTTTAATTATGTGTGTTTTATCAAACCTCGACTATGTAACTAGTAGAATATGTTTAATTATGTGTATTTTATCAAACCTCGACTATGTAACTAGTAGAATATATTTAATATGTGTATTTTATCAAACCCTGACCATGTAACTAGCAGAATATGTTTAATTATGTGTATTTTATCAAACCCTGACTATGTAACTAGTAGAATATGTTTAATTATGTGTGTTTTATCAAACCTTGACTATGTAACTAGTAGAATATGTTTAATTATGTGTATTTTATCAAACCCTGACTATGTAACTAGTAGAATATGTTTAATTATGTGTATTTTATCAAACCCGGACTATGTAACTAGTAGAATATGTTTAATTATGTGTCTTTTATCATCCCCTGACTATGTAACTAGTAGAATATGTTTAATTATGTGTGTTTTATCAAACCTTGACTATGTAACTAGTAGAATATGTTTAATTATGTGTATTTTATCAAGCCCTGACTATGTAACTAGTAGAATATGTTTAATATGTGTGTTTTATCAAACCCTGA
>NW_013819113.1:0-467 GCF_000517525.1 Limulus polyphemus
TTTCCTCTTAACTAACATTCTCGCACTGTGTAACTATTTCCTCTTAACTAACATTCTCGTATTGTGTGTAACAACTTTTTTATAACTAACATTCTTATACTGTGTGTAACTATTTCCTCTTAACTAACATTCTCGTATTGTGTGTAACAACTTTTTATAACTAACATTCTCATACTGTGTGTAACTATTTCCACTTAACTAACATTCTCATACTGTGTATAAGCTGACAACTTTTGTTATGTGGCTCTTTTAAATTGTTCCCCGGTAAGTCAGTGGTAATTTTCTAGGCTTACGACACAAAATTCCGGGGTTAGATTCCGTCAGATGAACAGAGTGCAGATCGCCCATCGTGTAGTTTTTGCACCAACAAAACAATAACACCATTTCTTCTAAATCTAAGACTTTTTTTAAATATGTATTATCTGCTATTATGCACTGAATATGTTTTAAGTTACAATATCACCATT
>NW_013819114.1:0-466 GCF_000517525.1 Limulus polyphemus
ACAATACCAATAATCGAGTCCGATCACCTTTAGTGTCAACTTAAAAGCAACACTCGAGTACTGGTCATATCTAGAGACAATACTAATAATCGATTCCTAGTCACCTCTAGACAATACCAACAATCGAGTCCTAGTCACCTCTAGAGACAATACCAAAAATATAGTCCTCGTCACCTCTAGAGACACACCAACAATCGTGTCCTAGTCACCTTTAGTGACAACATAATATTAACAGTCGAGTCCTGGTCACCTCTAGAGACAATATCAATAATCGATTCCTAGTCAACTCAAGAGACAATATCAGTAATCGAGTCCCAGTCACCTTTAGTAACAACTTAATAGCAACACTCGATTCCTAGTCACCTCTAGAGACAAAACCAATAATCGAGTCCCAGTCACCGTTAATGACAACTTAATAGCAACATTCGATTCCTAGTCACCTCTAGAGACAATACCAACAATCGCT
>NW_013819115.1:0-468 GCF_000517525.1 Limulus polyphemus
AATGTTCCGTGTTTGTTTTCTATACCGTAATCAGATATTCTACGTTTGTTTTCTATACCGTACTCTGATGTTCTACATTTGTTTTCTATACCGTACTTTGATGTTCCATGTTTGTTTTCTATACCGTACTCTGATGCTCTACGTTTGTTTTCGATACTGTACTCTGATGTTCTGCATTTGTTTTCGATACTGTACCCTGATGTTCCACGTTTGTTTTCAATACCGTACTCTGATATACTACATTTGTTTTCTATACCGTACTCTGATGTTCTACGTTTGTTTTCTATACCGTACTCGGATGTTCTACGTTTGTTTTCTATACCGTAATCAGATATTCCACGTTTGTTTTCAATACCGTACTCTGATATACTACATTTGTTTTCTATACCGTACTCTGATGTTCCATGTTTGTTTTCTATACCGTACTCGGATGTTCTACGTTTGTTTTCTATACCGTAATCAGATATT
>NW_013819116.1:0-467 GCF_000517525.1 Limulus polyphemus
AAAACAATTTATCCATTTTACAAAATACTTTTAAAAAATATTTCTCAGCATATAATACAGAAGGTTGAGTATCTTATATTAAACTGCTTTGACTTTGCAAACCAGCAAGACACGTGACAACCCTATCCGATATAAATTCGTGATGGAACGGAATGTATCAGAACTATATTTTGGAATTATTTGTTTGTTTGATTTTTTGGTATTGTGATGCCACCTATAGTTAATAGCTTTTGAAAAGGGCTTGTAACAACCCTTTCCGACACAAAATATCCATACACTCAAATAATAATGAGGTTTTCAGATCAGTGACTTGGAATTTCCAGACTATGATATTCCTAAATATATATATATATATATATATATATATATTTATGTATGTCAACTTGGACTACCAGATCCATTTAAAAAGAGCTCTATGGATTTTTATGTGGTCGGGCTATTGAAATGGACGTTAGTAAACCGTCGTC
>NW_013819117.1:0-466 GCF_000517525.1 Limulus polyphemus
ATTTTGTGGTCGTTTTATGTTACTCTTTTATTGGCTTTTCTGAAAGCGTATGTGTACTGCAGTGAAGCTTTTGGTTACTGATTGTTTTTCGATTTCATGTTACCAGAGGGTCCTAAATTGATGTTTCTTCACCAAATTTGGTATGTAGGTACACTTTAACGTTGCGTAGTAATATGCAGAGTTTTACCTTCCTACTGTTTGTTTTAAAGGAGTTATTGAACGTTTTGAGTTTTGTACCAGTACTTCGTTCCATTTGGACGGATCTTCTCGAAATTTTTTCAAGATCGTTCGTTGCATACTTGGGTATTTACATGCAAAATTCTAGCCTTCTATTATCATTTTTGCGACTTTTGTGGTCGTTTTATGTTACTCTTTTATTGGTTTTTCTGAAAGCGTATGTGTACTGCAGTGAAGCTTTTGGTTACTGATTGTTTTTCGATTTCTTGTTACCAGAGGGTCCTAAATT
>NW_013819118.1:0-469 GCF_000517525.1 Limulus polyphemus
AAATGCTAGACAAAAAGAAAAGTAAGAACTAACTATTGTTGGTATTAAATATAATTGAAAAATCAAGCAGACTCCCATCATGCCATGTTACTCACGTCACCAGGCAAAATCCATTATATTAAAAAAATCGTCCAAAGGTGTTATTCAGTAAGCAGGCCAGGTGTGAAAGGTAGAAAGTATCGCGCTTAGCCGTTCAACATGCGAGACTATTACTAGGGGGGTGAGAGGGGAGATTAACAAATTCAACGTTGGACATGTAAAAAGATAGCATATAGCAGTACACATTGAAACATTAGTTAAGCTCATCGGATTACATTCGTACTTAAATAACATTCAGAACGGTGTAAGTTAAACAAATATTAATCACATAGAGAAAGTTTCGTGTGTATAAAAGAGAGTGAAGTTCTTTGGCTGATGTAAACACACCATCAGGCAGCAACTCCGACATAGTCACACTCTTCCATGGCTG
>NW_013819119.1:0-465 GCF_000517525.1 Limulus polyphemus
CTATCATTGGTAAGGAAGACTGCCTACGTTCCATAAATTCTGAACTAAAACTATCATTGGTCAGGGAAGGCTACCAACTTTCCATAAGTTCTGATTAAAACTAGTATTAGTAAGGGAAGACTGCCTACGTTCCATAAATTCTGAATTAAAACTATCATTGGTCAGGGAAGGCTACCAACTTTCCATAAGTTCTGAATTAAAACTAGTATTAGTAAGGAAAGACTGCCTGCGTTCCATAAGTACTGAATTAAAACTATCATTCGTCAGGGAAGGCTACCAACTTTCCATAAGTTCTGAATTAAAACTAGTATTAGTAAGGGAAGACTGCCTACGTTCCATAAATTCTGAATTAAAACTATCATTGGTCAGGGAAGGCTACCAACTTTCCATAAGTTCTGAATTAAAACTAGTATTAGTAAGGGAAGACTGCCTGCGTTCCATAAGTACTGAATTAAAACTATCATT
>NW_013819120.1:0-465 GCF_000517525.1 Limulus polyphemus
AGATAGCTAGAGTCTACAAGTAATTATCTGTGAGATACCAAGAGTCTACAAGTAATTATCTGTGAGATACCTAGAGTCTACAAGTAATTATCTGTGAGATACCTAGAGTCTACAAGTAATTATCTGTGAGATACCAAGAGTCTATAAATAATTATCTGTGAGACACCTAGAATCTACAAGTAATTATCTGTGAGATACCAAGAGTCTACAAGTAATTATCTGTGAGATACCTAGAGTCTACAAGTTATTATCTGTGAGATACCTAGAGTCTACAAGTAATTATCTGTGAGACACCAAGAGTCTACAAGTAATTATCTGTGAGATACCTAGATCTACAAGTAATTATCTGTGAGATACCTAGATCTACAAGTAATTATCTGTGAGATACCTAGAGTCTACAAGTAATTATCTGTGAGACACCAAGAGTCTACAAGTAATTATCTGTGAGATACCTAGAGTCTACAA
>NW_013819121.1:0-573 GCF_000517525.1 Limulus polyphemus
AAGAATCCACTCATCAGAGATGGATATTTTACATGTCACTAACGTTAAGAATCCACTCATCAGAGATGGATATTTTACAGGTCACTAACGTTAAGAATCCACTCACGAGACGTGTTTAATTGGTTAACTAAAACTCGTGCACTAACGTAAACTTTTAACGTTATTCCGTATGATCGTAGATAAGATCATAAAACATTTTTAGTTTTTTTTTTTTTTATGTGTAACAAAAATATTGTGCTTTAAATTAGTTTAATGTCACTCTTTAATAGCATTTTAATACTACTTCTCGATATGTATGTCACGAAAAGGTTAAGCCAATTAACGTTCGGTGAAAGTTGTAGATTTTTTTTTTTTCGAATCGTCGTACTAATAACCAAGAATAAGTTGTTGTTAAAGATACGAGTTATAAATTTAATCGGTAAATACAAAGATGAATGGAATATATTAATGAGAATAGTTACAGTGATAACGTTCTTCTATATACCTAAATTTATCATAAAATACTTTATTCTAGCGACAGAGGATGAACGTGGAATATTGGTACCTGTTTATAACAAACGGTTTGAAGTGAAT
>NW_013819122.1:0-464 GCF_000517525.1 Limulus polyphemus
GAATGTAAAAAAGAAATCGAAAAACAATCAGTAACCAAAAGCTTCCTTGCATTACACATACGCTTTCAGAAAAGCCAATAAAACAGTAACATAAAACGACCACAAAAGTCGCAAAAATGACAAAGAAGGCTAGAATTTTGCATGTAAATACGCAAGTATGCAACGAACGTTCATACAAAATTTAGAGATGATCCGTCCAAATGGAACGAAGTACTGGTACAAAACGCAAAACCTTCCATAACTCCTTTAAAAGAAACAGTAGGAAGGTAAAACTCTGCATATTATTAGGCAACGTTAAAGTGTACCTACATACCAAATTTGGTGAAGAATCATCAATTTAGGACTCTCTGGTAAAAAGAAATCGAAAACAATCAGTAACCAAAAGCTTCCCTGCAGTGCACATACGCTTTTAGAAAAGCCAATAAAAGAGTAACATAAAACGACCACAAAGTCGCAAAGTGAAA
>NW_013819123.1:0-467 GCF_000517525.1 Limulus polyphemus
AACAAGAAGAGAGATACAGCAGTTGTTGGAGGAGAAAGAAAATAAACAAGAAGAGAAATTACAGCAGTTGTTAGAGGAGAAAGAAAATAAACAAGAAGAACGAGAAAAGAAACAAGAAGAGAGATTACAGCAGTGGCAACTGGAACAAGAAAGGAAACAAGAAGTACAAATGGAAAAGCATTAGTAAACTTAAAAGCGAATTAGATACGTTAAAGGATGATCTATTGTCTTTTACACAAGGAGGATACATTGGCCATCGACTTAATCAGCCCAAGACAATGGAAAGCCCCTTACAGAGCCCACAGCTAAACCCTAATGCAGACATATTCAATCCCGTTAGAAGTCACATCCCAAATATGAATGTCAGTAATATGAGTGATCCAGTGTGAAGGAAGCCACAGGAATTCGATGGGAAGGCACTATGGGAAGCATATAGAGCACAATTTGAGCTACTGGCAGATATGAAT
>NW_013819124.1:0-467 GCF_000517525.1 Limulus polyphemus
CAATGTTCTGTTTTAGGTTAGCCTTTAATATCACCCACAAAAGCAGTACTATAATTATTAACATACAAATTCTAAATGGAGTCATATTACTTGCATTATGAAAGTAACTTTATCCAAGTTGAAGTTAATGCCTCAGGGTGTGATGCTTCATATGGACTATGAACTGTGGTAGGGTGTCTTTTAGTCTGCTTGAATTTTCATATTTTTTTAGACTAAAATACATCTTATTTACTAAGCTTGATAAATTATAGTGGAATTATATAGTATTAATGTAGTAATTTATGATTTGTTAGTTATTCAAATGTATATATAAAACCTAAAAAAATTGTTTCATATCCTCCACGTGCAAATTTTTTAAAGGCTTAGCAACCTATGTCAAGCAGCAACTACTCCAAGAGGTCATAACTAGAAGAGATAATTGTTTGCTTTACTTCTTTATTTACCGTTCTGTGTTTTAAGAAAATAAG
>NW_013819125.1:0-466 GCF_000517525.1 Limulus polyphemus
ATTAAACGTTCGTATACTTTATTGAACAGAGGTACTAAAGCAACAGAAATTAAACGTTCGTATACCGTATTGAACAGAGGTACTAAAGCAACAGAGATTAAACGTTCGTATACTTTATTGAACAGAGGTACTAAGGCAACAGAGATTAAACGTTCGTATACTTTATTGAACAGAAGTACTAAAGCAACAGAGATTAAACGTTCGTATACTGTATTGAACAGAGGTAATAAAGCAACAGAGATTAAACGTTCGTATATTTTATTGAACAAAAGTGCTAAAGCAACAGAGATTAAACGTTCGTATACTGTATTGAACAGAGGTACTAAAGCAACAGTGATGAAACGTTCGTATACTGTATTGAACAGAAGTACTAAAGCAACAGTTATACAACGTTCGTACACTTTATTGAACAGAGGTACTAAAGCAACAGAGATTAAACGTTCGTATATTTTATTGAACAAAAGTG
>NW_013819126.1:0-569 GCF_000517525.1 Limulus polyphemus
CGTGAACGTTCGAGAAGTGCATGACATGTTACTAGCGTCACGTGACCTCCGCTGTCATAACACTGCCCTTTCCTTAGTATTGTTCGTCCCGAACAATAGCCACTTACATTAAACCAATAAACAATTAACAATAACTTAGTTAAATGTACAGAATTACAAACACAAAATTACAATTCAACAAAGTCTCTTAATTTTACAGGACATATCTTCTTCTGTACTGGTCTCCTTCTGCTTCATATGGGGTTCTTCTGCTTCATCAGGAAATGTCCTATCGTCGGTAACAGTCACATCAGTGGTAGTAACTTCATCAAGAGCTTCACCGTTTCCCTTCTCAAAACTGAGTAGAGTTTCTTCTTCGACGTTGGCTTTTTCAGGTGACACGTCTTCAGCAGCGCCATTTGTTCTGCTGTTCACTTCGTCCCAACTGAAATGTCCTGGACCATTAAAACGCCAAAGCCTGTTCGCATGCACCACCTTTGGCTTACCTCGCCGACCACATTTGATTCGGAAAGTCACGTCTGAGAGATGATCCACTATGTGATATGGGCCTTCCCATGGAGAAGACAACT
>NW_013819127.1:0-468 GCF_000517525.1 Limulus polyphemus
CTCTAGTTACCGAATTTATAACCACCATACTCATTTTTAGCCTTACTTGGTACAACTGCTCCATGAACAACTAGGTGTAACTATAGTTACTGAATTTATAACCAACCTACTCATCTTTGGCCTTACTTGGCACAACTACTTAATGAACACTTACGTTTAACTTTAGTTACCAAATTTATAACCACCAAACTCATCTTTAGCCTTACTTGGTACAACTACTCCACGAACACTTAGGTTTAACTCTAGTTACCGAATTTCTAACCCCCATAGTCATCTTTAGCGTTATTTGGTACAACAACTCCACGAAGACCTCGGTGTGATTCTAGTTAACGAATTTGTAACCACCATACTCATCTGTAGCGTTATTTAGTACAAAAACTCCACGAATACCTGGGTGTAACTCTAGTTACCGAATTTATAACCACCATACTCATCTTTAGCCTTACTTCGCACAACTACTCCATGAAC
>NW_013819128.1:0-2034 GCF_000517525.1 Limulus polyphemus
CTAGTTACCGAATTTATAACCACCATACTCATCTTTAGCCTTACTTGGCACAACTACTCCATGAACACCTACGTGTAACTCTAGTTACAGAATTTATAACCACCATACTCATCTTTAGCCTTACTTGGTACAACTACTCCATGAACACTTAGGTTTAACTCTGGTTACTTAAATTATAACCCCAATACTCATCTTTAGCGTTATTTGGTACAACAACTCCACGAACACCTAGGTGTAGCTCTAGTTACAGTATGTATAACCACCATACACATCTGTAGCCTTACTTGGTACAACTACTCCATAAACACCTAGGTGTATCTCTAGTTACCGAATCTATAACCACCATATTCATCTTTACCCTTACTTGGTACAACTACTCAATGAACACATAGGTATTACTCTAGTTACCGAATTTTTAACCACCATATTCATCTTTATCCTTACTTGGTACAACTACTCCACGAACATTATTTGGTACAACTACTCCACGAACACCTACATGTAACTCTAGTTACCGACCTTGTAACCACCATACACATCTTTAGCTTTATTTGGTGCAACAACTCCATAAATTCGGTAACTATATTTACACCTAGGTGTTCATGGAGTACTTTTGTCAAGTAAAGCTAAAGATGAGTATGGTGGTTATAAATTGTTTAACTAGAGTTACACCTAGGTGTTCGTGGAGTTGTTGTACCAAATAACGCTAAAGATGAGTATGGGGGTTATAAATTCGGTAACCAGAGTTAAACCTAAGTGTTCATGGAGTAGTTATACCAAGTAAGGCTAAAGATGAGTATGGTGGTTATAAATTCTGTAACTAGAGTTACACCTAGGTATTCGTAAATAACGCTAAAGAGAGTATGGTGGTTATATTTTCGGTAACTAGAGATACACCTAGGTGTTTATGGAGTGGTTGTACCAAGTAAGGCTAAAGATGAGTATGGTGGTTATAAATACTGTAACTAGAGTTACACCTAGGTGTTCATGGAGTAGTTGTACCAAGTAAGGCTAAAGATGAGTATGGTGGTTATAAATTCTGTAACTAGAGTTACACCTAGATGTTCGTGGAGTTGTTGTACCAAATAAAGCTAAAGATGAGTATGTTGGTTACAAATTCGATTACTAGAGTTACTCCTATGTGTTCGTGGAGTTGTACCAAATAACGCTAACGATGGATATGGTGGTTATAAATTCGGTAACTAGAGTTACAGTTAGGTGTTCGTGGAGTTAGTGTACCAAATAACCCTAAAGATGAGTATGGTGGTTTAGGTATTCGTGGAGTTGTTGTACCCGGTAACTAGAGTTACATCTAAAGATGAGTATGGTGGTTACAAATTAAGTGTTCATGAAGTAGTTGTACCAAGTAAGGCTGTAACTAGAGTTACACCTTAGTTGTACCAAGTAAGGCTAAAGATGAGTATGGTGGTTATAAATTCCCAGAGTTAAACCTAAGTGTTCATGGAGTAAATTCGGTAAAGTATGGTGGTTACATCTTTAGCGTTATTTGGTACAACTACTCCACGAACACCTAGGTGTAACTCTAGTTAAACAATTTATAACCACCATACTCATCTTTAGCCTTACTTGGTACAACTACTCCATGAACACCTATGTGTAACTCTAGTTACAGTATTTATAACCACCATACTCATCTGTAGCCTTACATCTCTAGTTACCGAATATATAACCACCATACTCTCTTTAGCGTTATTTGGTACAACAACTCCACGAATACCGAGTATGTTGGTTACAAATTCGATTACTAGAGTTACACCTAGGTGTTCATGGAGTAGTTTTGCCAAGTAAAGCTAAAGATGAGTATGGTGGTTATAAATTCGGTAAATAGAGATACACCTAGGTGTTCATGGAGTAATTGTACCAAGTAAGGCTAATGATGAGTATGGTGGTTATAAATTCGGTAACTAGAGTTACATCTAGGTATTCGAGGAGTTGTTGTACCAAATAACGCTAAAGAGAGTATATCTTTAGCCTTACTTGGTACAACTACTCCATAAACACCTAGGCGTAACT
>NW_013819129.1:0-464 GCF_000517525.1 Limulus polyphemus
AACAATATATACTAATTTTTAAAGCATTAAATTGAATTTTTGTTCAATAAAAATCTTTCAAATGCAACTGTAGCTTTTTCCCCAAAACTTTGTCTTCAAAATAAGTGTGCGTCTTATATTCCGAAAAAATACGGTATGTAATGATCAATATGAGTCTAAATTATTTATTACTATTTACTATTGTTGCTTAGTGTAAAGCTACACTATATGCTGTTTGTAGTCTGTCTAACGCGGGAAATCGAACCCTGGATTTCAGCGTTGTAAGTCCGTAACCTTACTGCTGATCCCCTGAGGGACATTTAAGTATTCACTGGATGAAATATTGAAGTCGGTTAAATCATTTGACATGAATCAACATTCTAAAACCAAGTAGTATATATTTGTTAATTCATGCTGTTTTTTTTTATAGGAAGTCGAGCATGGTCCAGTGGCTAGCAGTCTAAATATGTATATAGATATAAATA
>NW_013819130.1:0-962 GCF_000517525.1 Limulus polyphemus
TACTACACATGTGTTTCTACAACAGGCAGTTGTCGTCCATTCAACCAAGTTTCATCATGAATACTACACTTGTGTTTCTACAACAGGCAGTTGTCGTCCATTCAACACCAAGATTCATCATGAATACTACACTTGTGTTTCTACAACAGGCAGTTGTCGTCCATTCAACACCAAGTTTCATCATGAATACTACACGTGTGTTTCTACAACAGGCAGTTGTCGTCCATTCAACCAAGTTTCATCATGAATACTACACTTGTGTTTCTACAACAGGCAGTTGTCGTCCATTCAACACCAAGTTTCATCATGAATACTACACGTGTGTTTCTACAACAGGCAGTTGTCGTCCATTCAACACCAAGTTTCATCATGAATACTCTGCCTAAACAATCTATCAAGGAATAAAGTACCCACCCTGTTCCCCGCCAACTTCTATTCCATATTTCGTAAAGTATAAATAGGCAAACAACGCCACCTGTTTTCTGGGACTTTTTTTTTCTCAGAAGTAAATCACAACTATGGCATTGAACATTTGGAAATACGCTGCAATAAAATTTAAAACTTTATCATACACATAAATATGAAATTTGGGTTTCATATAAATGTTTCTTTCTCTAACAGCCCCCCAGTAGCACAGTGGTATGTCTGCGGACTTACAACTCTAGAATCCGGGTTTCTATACCCGTGGTGGGCAGAGCACAGACAGCCCATTGTGTAGCTTTGTGCTTAATTAAAAACAAACAAACTTTCTCTAACTAAAAACTAGGGGAGGTGGGAGGAAGCCGATCGCGACTCTCTGCAGTTTGATTTTTCATTTTCGAAACAGCTCTTTGTATTAATACACCGTACTTATATTTTCCAACTTATCCTAATGTATTCTGGGGCACAGTTTACACTGACATTTCCAAAAGTTTCTAGAAAAGAAAAGGTTTTTCAATTCAAATTTCTAACAATATCGGGTA
>NW_013819131.1:0-1302 GCF_000517525.1 Limulus polyphemus
TAACTTTGTAAGGTTGACAAGTTTGAAGCCCAGGTAACTAGTACTAACTTTATAAGGTTGACAAGTCTGAAGCCGTGGTGACTAGTACTAACTTTGTAATGTCGACAGTCACCTGGGCTTCAGACTTCTTCAGACTTGTCGACATTACAAAGTTAGTACTCCCAGGTGACTAGTACTAACTTTGTAAGATTGACAAGTCTGAAGCCTAGGTAACTAGTACTAACTTTGTAAGATTGACAAGTCTGAAGACCAGGTAACTAGTTCTAACTTTGTAAGATTGACAAGTCTGAAGCCTAAGTGACTAGTAGTAATTTTGTAATGTCGACAAGTCTGAAGCCTAGGTGACTAGTACTAACTTTGTAAAGTTGACAAGTCTGAAGCTCAGGTGACTAGTACTAACTTTGTAAGGTTGACAAGTCTGAAGCCCAGGTAACTAGTATTAACTTTGTAAGATTGACAAGTCTGAAGCCCAGGTGACTAGTACCTACTTTGTAAGATTGACAAGTCTGAAGCTCAGGTGACTAGTACTAACTTTGTAATGTCGACAAGTCCGAAGCCCAGGTAACTAGTACTAACTTTGTAAGGTTGACAAGTCCGAAGCTCAGGTAACTAGTACTAACTTTGTAAACCTGGGCTTCAGACTTGTCAATCTTACAAAGTTAGCACTAGTCTGCTGGGCTTCAAACTTGTCAACCTTACAAAGTTAGTACTAGTTACCTGGGCTTCGGACTTGTCGACATTACAAAGTTAGTACTAGTCACCTGGGTTTCAGACTTTTCAATCTTACAAAGTTAGTACTAGTCACCTGGGCTTCAGACTTGTCAACCTTACAAAGTTAGTACTAGTTACCTGGGCTTCATACTTTTCAATCTTACAAAATTAGTACTAGTCACCTGGGCTTCAGACTTGTCGACATTACAAAGTTAGTACTAGTCACTTGGGCTTCAGATTTGTCAATCTTACAAAGTTAGTACTAGTCACCTGGGCTTCAGACTTGTACAAAATTAGTACTAGTCAAGGTTGACAAGTCTGAAGCCCAGGTGACTAGTCTAACTTTGTAAGGTTGACAAGTCTGAAGCCCTTGGTGACTAGTACTAACTTTGTAATGTCGACAAGTCTGAAGCCCAGGTGACTAGTACTAACTTTGTAATGTCCACAAGTATGAAGCTCAGGTGACTAGTACTAACTTTGTAATGTCCACAAGTCTCAAGCCCAGGTGACTTGTACTAATTTTGTAAAGTCTGAAGCCCAGGTGACTAGTACTAACTTTGTAAGATTGACCAGTCTGAAGCCCAGGTAACT
>NW_013819132.1:0-906 GCF_000517525.1 Limulus polyphemus
GGTATAAATCCGATCATACTTCACTATTCACTCATTATATAAAAAAAAATACTTCAAAGTGATCCGGGTTCGCATTTGGACCCGCGCCAAATTTTGGAAGGCCTGTCCCACACTGACTTCTCATCTTGTGTAAAATTTCCGTGTTTATTTGTTTTTGAATTTCGCGCAAAGCTACACGAGGGCTATCTGCGCTAGCCGTCTCCCTAATTTAGCAGTGTAAGACTAGATGGAAGGCAGCTAGTCATCATCACCCACCGCCAACTCTTGGGCTACTCTGTTGCCAACGAATAGTGGGATTGACCGTTACATTATAACGCCCCCACGGCTGAACGAGCGAGCATGTTTGGTGGGACAAGGGATTTGAACCCACGACCCTTAGATTGCGAGTCGAGCGCCTTGTCCTGCCGGGCCAATTTCCGTGTTAATCAGTCTATTAAACAGACACACACAAATACGGATCCGATTGGAAGATACTCTCGCCAACCCCCCCCCTCCGGGAGCTAGGATAATGTTAAAGCATAATTTAGCATAATATAATTTGTCGCTTAAAAGTGGGATATGATAAAGGCCTGGAACATTTAATTTCAAAATAAAATTATTATCTTGGAAAAGAACGTACCTGAACACCCCTTTACTTACAGGAATTAAATCAACAAATTTTGTTTACAATATTTTGATATTGTTACGACAGCGGAAGTCACGTGAATCTGGTAACACGTCATGAGATTCTCGAAGGATCTTGAATAATCTCAACTCTAGTCTGTTCCCTCTTTTTTAGTATATAAGCCCGGAAAATAAAGCAGAATGAGATAGATAGAGAGATTGAAGATAGAGATAATCGAGTCAAGCCGTAAGTAAAGTGCGTGAATCGTTGTGATTTATAGCGTGTGTTTAAGTTAAAGTGAC
>NW_013819133.1:0-467 GCF_000517525.1 Limulus polyphemus
TAACACTTTCACAAACTGACACATTCTCAGGCAACTCTTCATAAGGTGGGCGTCCTGTTAACAGATCCACTGGCAACTGAAGTTCCCGACCGAACATCAACTTTGCTGGAGTGTATCCAGTGGTTTCATACTCTGCTGTCCTATAGGCCATCAATAGTGGAGGGAGTAAGACATCCCAGTCATCTTGGTGGCTATTACAAAACTTTGCCAATTCCTGTCCCAGTGTCCAGTTGTACTTTTCTACCATCCCATCAGACTGTGGGTCAAGTGGCATTGTCCTGGTCTTTCGGATGCCAAACAACTTGCAGCATTCTTGGAACACAACTGATTCAAAGTTACGGCCTTGATCTGAATGCAGTTCATATGGCATACTAAATCTGAAGAAGAAATCACTAATAGCCAAAGCTACAGTTGTAGCTTCCTGATTTTGTATTGCATATGCCTCTGGCCACTTGGTGAAATAATCC
>NW_013819134.1:0-877 GCF_000517525.1 Limulus polyphemus
AATTTCGTTGGTCAGTTCTTTACATAAAATGGCTCAATATAGACATGATCAAATACATGGACCTTTTCCCCGGTAGAGTGCGATATAAAAACTAGTCCGTAATTTGAAGTTTAACCAGGCCCGCCAAGTTGAATAATTATTATCATTAGTGATTGAAACGATGAACTGTCGAACACCACTTGATCTTGTGTTCCAAGACTTTCCTGTAAATTACAGTACAGTCCTTTGTGTTAGAGCAGAATAATTTTAACGTGTATAAATACAACATTAAATGTGGTTTTATTAACAATCAGGAAGAGTTATAATGGTACACGTTTGTAATATACTGTTTTGTACACGTTTGTAATATACCGTTTTGTACACGATTGTAATATACCGTTTTGTACACGATTGTAATATACCGTTTTGTACACGTATGTAATATACCGTTTTGTACACGTATTGTAATATACCGTTTTGTACACGTTTGTAATATACTGTTTTGTACATGTTTGTACAAATACAACATTAAATGTGGTTTTATTAACAAGCCGGAAGAGTTATAATGGTACACGTTTGTAATATACCGTTTTGTACACGATTGTAATATACCGTTTTGTACACGTTTGTAATATACCGTTTTGTACACGTATGTAATATACCGTTTTGTACATGTATGTAATATACCGTTTTGTACACGTATGTAATATACTGTTTTGTACACGTTTGTAATATACCGTTTTGTACACGTTTGTAATATACCGTTTTGTACACGATTGTAATATACCGTTTTGTACACGATTGTAATATACCGTTTTGTACACGTTTGTAATATACCGTTTTGTACACGTATGTAATATACCGTTTTGTACACGTTTGTAATATACCGTTTTGTACA
>NW_013819135.1:0-664 GCF_000517525.1 Limulus polyphemus
ATTACCCATTCAAGCCGTTTCCAGCCATTATAAAGACAACATGTTACAAACTAAAGACAACATTCAAATTCGATTACTTGTACCTGATGATGACAAAACCTTGTCGAAACGTTGTACATTTGCTGCTATGTTAAACTTATATTAAAGTTTTTTCTTCATTACCCATTCAAGCCGTTTCCAACCATTATAAAGACAACATGTTACAAACTAAAGACAACATGTTATATGTACAGGACGATTATTTGAAAGAAATAAAAAACACATATTTGATTACATCTTTAAAATAATCGTGCCAGAGAAACTATAGTTTACAGAGGTACATTGAAAATCGTTGGTCCTATTCAGAAAACTTTGAACATGAATGGTGGAGAACATTTCAAAACCATACCATACGACAACCTCTAAATCCCTTTTTTTTCACAAACTATATCGTTGTTCTTATTTTTCTCTATTTTACCAGTACGAGATTGGTGAGCTGAATAAAACACGTGTCACTGTATAGGATATTGGTGAGCTGAATAAAACACGTGTCACTGTATAGGATATTGGTGAGCTGAATAAAACACGTGTCACTGTATAGGATATTGGTGAGCTGAATAAAACACGTGTCACTGTATAGGATATTGGTGAGCTGAATAAAACACGTGTCACTGTATAGGATATT
>NW_013819136.1:0-752 GCF_000517525.1 Limulus polyphemus
ACTGTTTACTTTGTTGAGTTCAGTTATCGTTTTACTGTGTTACACGTACTGTTTACCTTTGTTGAGTTTAGTTATCGTTTTACTGTGTTACACGTATTGTTTACGTTTGTTGAGTTTAGTTATCGTTTTACTGTGTTACACGTACTGTTTACCTTTGTTGAGTTTTGTTATTGTTTTTCTGTGTTACACGTACTGTTTACCTTAGTTGAGTTTAGTTATTGTTTTACTGTGTTACACGTACTGTTTACCTTTGTTGAGTTTAGTTATTGTTTTACTGTGTTACACGTACTGTTTACCTTTGTTGAGTTTAGTTATTGTTTTACTGTGTTACACGTACTGTTTACCTTTGTTGAGTTTAGTTATTGTTTTACTGTGTTACACGTACTGTTTTCCTTAGTCTAGTTTGGTTATTGTTTACTGTGTTATACGTATTGTTTACGTTTGTTGAGTTTAGTTATTGTTTTTCTGTGTTACACGTACTGTTTACCTTAGTCTAGTTTAGTTATTGTTTTACTGTGTTACACGTACTGTTTACCTTAGTTGAGTTTTGTTATTGTTTTACTGTGTTACACGTACTGTTTACCTTTGTTGAGTTTAGTTATTGTTTTACTGTGTTACACGTACTGTTTAACTTAGTCTAGTCTGGTTATTGTTTACTGTGTTATACGTATTGTTTACGTTTGTTGAGTTTAGTTATTGTTTACTGTGTTATACGTATTGTTTACGTTTGTTGAGTTTAGTTATTGTTTTAC
>NW_013819137.1:0-468 GCF_000517525.1 Limulus polyphemus
CCAGAAACCCTCCCTTATATACACTTACTTTTATATATGACATGAATAACCAATCAGAAGCTTGGAATATCCCACTAGTGATTTTCTCAACCATTTTAATTGACTTGGCACCACTTCTTTCTTTTGAACCAATATTTCAACAAGGTAGGGTGAGACTTTAGTCTGCTCGAAATTTCATATTTTTTTAAAGTATAGTACATCTTAGTTACTAAGCTTTATAAATCGTAGTGGAATTCTATGGTATTAATGTAGTAATTTATGATATTTTAATTATTTAAATGTATATATATAAAACCTAAAAAATAATATTTTGTTTCATATCCTCCATGTGCAAAATTTTTAAAGGCCTAGCAAACTATTTAAAGCAGCATCCGAGTACAAAGGTCGTAACTAGAAGAGATAATTGTTTGCTTTACTTCTTTATTTAATGTTCTACATTTTTAAAAATTTATTTCAAAATAGCAATAA
>NW_013819138.1:0-861 GCF_000517525.1 Limulus polyphemus
AGAAACATTTTAATATCCTAGTTCAAGGAAACATACAGTAGTATATGTGACTCAACTCAAACATCTTAATATCATAGTTCAAGGAAACACACAGTAATGTATGTGACTCAACTGAAACATCTTAATGTCCTAGTTCAAGGAAACATACAGAAATTGTATAAGACCCAACTGAAACATCTTAAGGTACTAGTTCAAGGAAACATACAGTAGTATATGTGACCCAACTGAAACATTTTAATATCCTAGTTCAAGGAAACATACAGTAGTATATGTGACTCAACTCAAACATCTTAATATCATAGTTCAAGGAAACATACAGTAATATATGTGACTCAGCTGAAACATCTTAATGTCCTAGTTCAAGGAAACATACAGAAATTGTATAAGACCCAACTGAAACATCTAAATGTACTAGTTCAAGGAAACATACAGTAGTATATGTGACCCAACTGAAACATCTTAATGTCCTAGTTCAAGGAAACATACAGAAATATATATGACCCAACTGTATCATCTCATAGTCCTAGTTCATGGAAATATACAGTTTTATAAGTGACCCAACTGAAACATTTTAATGTCCTAGTTCAAGGAAACATACCGAAGTATATGTGACTCAACTGAAACATCTTAATGTCCTAGTTCAAAGAAACATAGTCACATATACTACTGTCTAGGACATTAAGATGTTTCAGTTGCTGTATGTTTCCTTGAAGAGTCACATATACTAAAACTGAAACATCTTAATGTCCTAGTTCAATGAAACATACAGTAGTATATGTGACTCAACTGAAACATCTTAATGTCCTAGTTCAAGGAAACATACAGAAGTATGTGTGACTCAATTGAAACATCTAAATGTCC
>NW_013819139.1:0-740 GCF_000517525.1 Limulus polyphemus
CTTGTTATGATAGTACACAGTATCGTTAAATCTTGTGTCTTCTTATTGACAGTACACAGTATTGATAAATCCTTTATCTTCTTATTGACAGGACACAGTATTGTTAAATCTTGTGTCTTTCTGATTGACAGTACACAGTTTTAATAAATCCTTTATCTTCTTATTGACAGGACACAGTATTGTTAAATCTTGTGTCTTCTTATTGACAGTACACAGTGTTGATAAATCCTGTATCTTCTTATTGACAGTACACAGTATTGATAAATCCTTTTTCTTCTTATTGACAGGACACAGTGTTGTTAAATTATGTTTCTTCTTATTGACAGTACACAGTATTGAAAGATCCTGTATCTTCTTATTGACAGGACACAGTATTGATAAATCCTGTATCTTCTTATTGACAGGACACAGTATTTTTAAATCTTGTGTCTTCTTATTGACAGTACACATTATTGATAAATCCTGTAATAACAAGCCACAAGATTTAACAATACTGTGTCCTGTCAATAAGAAGATAAATAGTATACAGTATCATTAAATCTTATGAATTGTTGTGATAGTACACAGTATCGTTAAATCTTGTGTCTTTTATTGACAGTAAACAGTATTGATAAATCCTTTATCTTCTTATTGACAGGACACAGTTCTGTTAAATCTTGTGTCTTCTTATTGACAGTACACAGTATTGATAAATCCTGTATCTTCTTATTGACAGGACACAGTATTGATAAATCCTGTAT
>NW_013819140.1:0-665 GCF_000517525.1 Limulus polyphemus
AAGTACATGTGACATCAGTGATACACGGTACCATCTATATTAAGTACATGTGACATCAGTGATACACGTGTCAACTAGATTAAGTACATGTGACATCAGTGATACACGTACCATCTAGATTAAGTACATGTGACATCAGTGATACACGTGTCATCTAGATTAAGTACATGTGACATCAGTGATACACGTGTCATTTAGATTAAGTACATGTGACATCAGGGATACACGTGCCATCTAGATTAAGTACGTGTGACATCAGTGATACACGTGTCATCAAGATTAAGTACATGTAACATCAGTGATACACGTGTCATCTATATTAAGTACATGTAACATCAGTGATACACGTGTCATCTATATTAAGTACATGTGACATCAGTGATACACGTATCATCTAGATTAAGTACATGTGACATCAGTGATACACGTATCATCTAGATTAGGTACATGTGACATCAGTGATACACGTGTCATCTATATTAAGTACATGTGACATCAGTGATACACGTATCATCTAGATTAAGTACATGTGACATCAGTGATACATATGTCATCTATATTAAGTACATGTGACATCAGTGATACACGTATCATCTAGATTAAGTACATGTGACATCAGTGATACACGTATCATCTAGATTAGGTACATGTGACATCAGTGATAC
>NW_013819141.1:0-679 GCF_000517525.1 Limulus polyphemus
GAAAAAAAACCATGCACACTACTTGTTGAAGGATGGGCAGCTTGTGAACTATAGGAAATGAGGGTGTAAGACATTTCATGAATGATGTGTGGGTGTCACTGGATGCACATAAAACTGTCATTATGTACTGTTACTACTACTACACTAAGTTCAATAGAGATGATAATTACTGAAAACGTGTATTTTTGGATAGAAGAGCTACCAAGTTGCTTGGTTCAAGACAGACATGGCATTGATGTATGAGAATATTGTGGAAATTGAGAATATTTCCCCATGGAAACCCCAAACAAAATACTTTGGAATTTGTTCAGACACATCCTGAGGTATTATATGACGTGACTTAAGTTGTCAAGATAAAACCAGTGTGAGTGGTGTACAGTGACTTTGTTCTACAAGATACACCAGTGTTCTACGAGATCTGAAATATGTTCGCAATGTGAGATAGCAGGTTATGAAAAAACATAAATTTTTCGGACATCAGAAGACAGAACAGTGAAGAACAGTGAACAGTGAAGTAGACTGTCCCGAACATGTTTCATGACAACTAGTGTGTGCAGCAGATCATTGCCAGGAAAGGCAAAAGTGGTTTTATATTTAGAAGAACAGTAAGATGATGTGAAGAGGTTTTGTTGAGGGGAAGAGTTGATAGAACTTTTAACCCTGGGGTCTGTTTTGTTAC